>NW_026920467.1:0-166948 GCF_032062105.1 Saccostrea cuccullata | reverse complement strand
AATGTATAAATATTTTTAAGTATATCCTTGCTTAATATTGACACAGGAAAATATTTTTTTTTATCTATGAATTTTCTATAGAAAAATGTTACTTCATGGGAACATAAATACATGTCTGCTAATGATGGCATACTGATTAGTGCCCTTTGAAATTCCATCAGATTTCCACAGCCTTGACTGTATACATAGGATACTTCTTTATAACATCAGCCTCAGGGACTTTATATCCAGAATGTAATTTTGTAGCGAACCTATCGCAAAATGTGAATATTTACGAGTTCCATTTTTATTGAGGGAGCAGAAGTTTATGATGCCGTAATGTCAATTTTATGAGTGGAAGACATATCGCTTAGGCGCAGTTCTGAAAATAAACACTGAATTATATATTTAAAAGTTCTGAATATCATTTCAATCTTTGAGGCTTTGATGACGTCATCATTCCCGCCGGAGCGACTTTCATTTAAAATGTGTTTTCTTGTTTATTTGAAAGAGGCTTTTTAATGCTAAATATGAACCAGAGTGGCAGAAAAATATAGACATTCAATGAAAACAATGTTGAAGGGGCATTTTCTTGGGGTCTAATTGCAATTTAACATATCCATAGCTTAAAAAATATGTCAACAAATAGCGAGTGATTTACGAAAAAGAGTGCACAGGAATCTCAAATGCACTTGGGGCCTCCCAGGATTTAGCTTCTTCCCAACTTTTGGACCTTTGTTGTATCCATACCGCACAGCCAGGTCCTGAGAGAGGGGTAAACAACTAGTATTGTGTAGATCAATGTATTCCCGAATGAAAATTTACCTATTGACCTGGAACCAATCATCTTTTCTTTAAGACACATGTACATACCTTCACACTTTCTAAGTCCTTTTACTTTTAAATTGTGTCTTAGTTTAATATTTGCAAAATGATAACTTTAAACAACACTTTAGTAGAAAAGCTTTACAATTTAATAGTACATCAAATTTTATAAGGAAGACACATAGCATTGATATCTGAGAATATTGTTGAAGTTAGTTATCTGATATATTTCATACATGATTCAATGTTGAGTGATTTCCGGAATTACGATTATTTCTGGCCATGACACACAGGATTCAATTTTGAGTGATTTACGGAATTACGATGATTTCTGGCCATGACGAACCCCCGATAATAATTTGAGTCACTTGTCTTTTTGGTCTTTGACTAACAGTGTCAGCAGTTTTAGCAATTTATTACTTTCCTTCTTTTCTATTTTGAACATTTCCATTTCCATTTCCTGCTTTCTTTTCTCTATATCTAGTTTTCCTTCTTCTACCTTCTTTCTTATTTCTCTGTCCAACTTGACTTTATCTTTAAGATAGTTGGAGATAGCATCTTTTATCCATCTGGTTTTTAAATTCCCTTTTTCACCATCTGTGCAAGTGTTATCTGAAATCATTTACATCAACATGTAAAAAGTGGATTCTTTACAGCTAGAAATATTAAAGTACAATGAAATAAAAAAAATGAAACAATAAACAATTATTAATTATCATACGAGGGGCATTTCAAAAGTTCTGGCAACTGTTTAATAAAAGATTAACCGTTTTACGGAAATTGAGTTTGATATCATTGGAAAAATCAGAAAAATATATACATATTGTGACGTCAATTTATAAATTTTCTGAAGTAATAACTCCGAAAATGACGTCAGAATATAGAATGTTTAGCATACTGACCATAAAAATGACGTAACAAAAGACACAATTTGATCAAATTAAAATTTTCAAGACAACTTTTGCTCATTACTCGGACGCAAGTTAACGGACGCAAATGCCAGTTGCTGTAATGTTTACATAGACTACAATCTATCATATGGTATTTTATTTCGGAGATCTTCTTGTTCTGAAATGGTTTTAGCGAGTGTCAAAATTAGCATGGTTTTATCGAATCTCGCTCAAACTTTTGCGTTAAGGCCCTTTCACAATTGGCGCACGAGCAGAAGCGACAAATTATTCGTTCGACCGAATAATTTTGGTTAGGATCGTAAACTGTTGTCAAAATAATCGCATATGAAAAAAGTGTTCGTACGAAAATTGCACGATCTAAAGCGACTGTTGTGCATTAAATCTTGCGATATATCTTGCGTCTATATGCGACTGTTGTAGAATGAAAGCGAGTGTTGTAAGATAATGCGATAGGATTGCACGACTGATCAGGTAATCGGACGATTGAACGTGCGACAAAACAGTTGGACGTGCGGTGCTCGTGCGCTCATGCATTCCATAGTACGAATGTTCGTGCGAGTCAGAGGGCCGGGTATATATACCACCCGTTTCCGACGCTCTTCAGTTGACATAGTTAAGATGCTTATAATTATACACGGTATATATGCCTGTTGCAAAGCATGGCAATTGAAGATGATAAATCAAGCAATGATAGTAAAACGTTGCAAGATTACACGAGGCATGTCGAGCAACAGTCTCATGGTCGCAAAACACTCGCAAAGACAGCCGCGATTCATCTTATAATTACGATCTTAAAAAATCGTGCATCACTCTTACGAGTATATAAAACGTTGTAAGACGTTCGTACTAATTTTTGTGCGTTGAATTGCGATAATTTTGATCGCATTTGGTCGCGTCTGAATAGTGGGCATGTTGACTATTTTGAGGAGACTTGATGCGACCACTAAAACACATGCAATGAATGCGAGACATCGTGCAACGTATGCGATAGCTCGTGCGAAGCTAAAATTTTTCGATCGCAAAGTGTTGTAAAGTGCTCGTGTGCCAATTGTGAAAGGGCCTTAAAAGAGACCTAAATGTGAGAAAAAGACAAAGTTGACAATCAAAGAAAACTAGGCGATCGTGTTACAAAATTCGATGGCATAAATTCGTCAGGTGTTTTAACCAGATTTGTGGGATCGATGAAGGCTCAAGAGAAGTTAAGTTTACTGTGCCCCATATTTTCTCGAAAAATCCAAAATGGCGGCAGCGCAGTTGTAACCCAACCGTACCTCCACATATTCGGAAATTTTAATGCATGGAAAATAAATAAGATTGTACATGTCTGTGTAACTTATATTCATTTTTTGGATTCAAAAGTCAAAAGCAGTAGTGAGTTTTTGGGCACCGAAGTTGAATCTATATGAAAAAAATACGCTCAGAATCAAGTCAGTGACAAGATTTAGTACATTTTATTCGTAAAACTGTTAGAATTCTGTTACTCAAAATATATTTGATGAAAACTTCAGTTTAATATAGAACATGTTTTATTTCAAACAATGGAGAGCTATATAAAAGACCGAAAATCCAGCCGTATCATGTAAATAAAAATCTTAAATGAATATTTATAATAGCATAACCGGACATAAACCATGCTCGTAAACAAACCATACAATGAATAATGGGATTGCTGATAAACAGTATCATAGTCCTACTCTACCTCTTTGCAAATTAAAATTTTCTCTGAAATATATTTTCAAATAAGCCTTTGACAGAACTTATAAGGTCGTCTCCTGTGGATAAAAACGCGACTTTTCAGTATGCTTAACATTCTATATTCTGACGTCATTTTCGGAGTTATTACGTCATAAAAATTATAAAGTGATGTTACAATATGTGTATATTTTTCTGATCTTTCCAATGATGTCAAACTCAATTATTTCCGTAAAACGGTTAATCTTTTATTAAACAGTAACAGTTGCCAGAACTTTTGAAATGCCCCTCGTAATTATCATTGTAATATTTAAGAAAATGAACACTGCATTAAGTGGAACAATGATATTCGGTCAGCAGACTTTGTTCACAGTAACGTACTTCATCATGCTCAAAATTTTACAACACTCACCTGAGTTAGTGACATTAACATAGACGGACACCTGCACTGGTTCCGGAGAAGCTGTGTGTGAGCACGAGTAAGTTCCAGAATCGTCCAGCACTGCTGAGGGCTTCCTCAGAGTTGTGAACATCTTTCCCGAGGTCACATTGTAGCCAGAACCTAAGAGAAACAGTTATATTGTTCATTCGTCCACAAGTCTATGTTTTCTTTAATCCATTATTAATTACCCTTTTAAAGGCTATCATTATGTATGTTATATGTGCATTAAATTGCCTTTAACATGTTTAAGATAAATTTAGGGGGTTTATTTGGTTACTTGAATATGGGTATTAATGCTTTATTTTCAACCGTAATAACGGATTTACACAACAAAAACTTTTGGCGCTTCCTATGCTTATATTTAAAAAAGAACAAGAGCATTCCTTTTAATATTTAATATGAAGAGAACAAACAGTAATCAAGTCCACTGAAAGAATATAAATCGGAAGAGTTTTTTTTTTTAATTCTGTGTGAGAGTGAAGAACATTGTCAACATTCTTAAAGAAGACTCAATAAGGCTTTCAATAAGGACTCAGAGAAGAACAAATCGAAATGTTATTACATGTAACTCATAACATGTAATCAAAATTAAATGCAACATAAGTAAAAGTTTTTCTCTTTCAATAAAATTTTAACATTATATTCTGTCCGAATCGTATTACCCCGGCATGTTTTATATCATAAATTAGTTTCTTATTTTAAAAAAAAAAAGAGGAAACTGTAGACAATTCTCATACAATACCAGATAAAATTTTCTTTCCGTTCTTCTGCCAAATAAAACTTTCCCCGATTAAATTGATCAGAAACTCGGAATGTTTGACAGTGCATCGTAGGTTGATGTCTTCCTTGCATTTAAGTGAAAAGTCGCCTGGGGGTATCATTTCCAGCAAAAACTTTGGCTGAGCTAAACAAAGAACACATATCTTAGTAAAATAATTAGATCTGAGAATAATCCGTATATTACATTTACTTAAGTCTATGGACTATGATGTAGAAAAAAGTCAATTTAAGGTTAGAGAAAGTACGTGTATCTAATAAAAAGGATTCCGCTTAAAACAATATTTGTTTTTTTTTTAAGAACAGGAAAATGATGATGTATTTCTATCAATGAAGGAAGGCATAGACTTTCGGGTAGATCAGTGGAAAAGGTTCGTGACAATGCATATAGACAGGATCGAGAAAGAGGTTGATTCAGACTGATCTTATAGTTTGCATCAAGGATCTAACACATATGTTACCCGTAAGGGAGGGTTTAAATTTGTGAATATCCGGAAATGGCTTAAACCGAATAATGGAGAAGAATTGAGATCAACAAAGAAAGGCATTGCCTTAAACTTCACGGTGCTTTCCAAGCTTCGAGAGGTCATTCCTGCAATTAACGCGGAATTGGGTGAGGAGTTCCATTTTGTGGAATATTATGTAAGAATTCCGATATCCACCATAATCAGCTTGGCATGTTAAGTTGCGAGACATGCAATCCAAACGAAAAAACAAAACTGGTAGAGTGAAATGGAATGAAAAAATGAAATGTTGACACTTATAGTACCATGTCATTGTTTTTGCATTATGAATTATATGATTAACTTTATCATGTTTGTAAAGGATTTTTTTGTGTATGTTTGTATGATATGTTTAATAAAAACATTATAGCTCTTTTAAAACCTTTGTCGTTACCAACTCTCTTAAGGGATGGACTTATGTTGATATTGGATTTTTTTAAGAACGTTAAAATTATAATATATTTCTATCAACAAAGAAAGGTATTGCCTTGCAATTAGACCGATGGAAAAGTGACTAGACCTAATTTAGTTTGCATCTAGGATCTAACACATATGTTACTTTGAAAGGAGGATTGAAATGTCTGAATATCTCTTCAGAGAATCGTTTACAGCGAATGTTTATGCACAACAATTCCTACCAATATGTTAAGGAATTGCCTGAAATCACATAAAGTATTAACAAGGCCCCTTCCAGATCATTGGAATATTTTTATCAAAAACACTCCATAATACGTACCTCTCCTGGTTAAATCTGTATAGTCATTTTGCTAACTGGCACGGGACATGATTCTCCTTCCGATGGAGTAAACGATCTGATATTGAATCAAACAATAAAAATGGACAAGGATAAAGAAAACATGCACAGCAATGAAAAGCCTGAAAAAAGATCTTGACACAAGATGGAAACTATGGAATTTTCTATCAAATCATGAGAAAAATGTCCTGACCTGGAATCATTATGGAAAATTGATTTTGAATGGCGAGACCGTTAAGTGATTTAAGTTGATTCAATCCAATACCTGTATTCAACAAGAAAAGGTATGCAGCGTTCCTCTAAGGTCTAAAATATATTCATACCCCCAGATACACCCATGCCAGTAACAGGTAATCATTCATCGATTAAAACCCCAGAACAAATCGGAAAGGGATATATTATTGAGAGATCTACATCCGGTACAACGCCAGGACTTCGAAGCATAAAAAAGGGACGAAGATAAAGTGGATTGAATTTTATATGTACAATTATAAACAGTCAAAATAAAAAAAATCATCTAAAATTAATTGTTCTTTTGTTTGTTCTTGAAAGTTCCTTAATTAAATGTAAATACCCCTACATAACACAGGCAAACCATGTGTGAAAAAAACACACGTGTGATAAGATTATTTCCTCAATTCCTTCAAACACTCCGAAAACCATTCTAAGTTATTTCCAAAAAAAATCATTATATGAAGGAATCGATGTCGGTCTGACAAATCACTGTCCGCAATCTCACTGAGACAAAAATACACGACGTAATGTGTATCTTAAGACGGTGGTTTCATGAGAAGTAGTGTTCCATGAACTCTGCGATCTTGAAATATAACCAAAATTCTGCTGTTTACTTTTCCAATTGCAAGAGTCCTGAATATTCCTGGACAAATTCATTGTTTTGCTGTGTTGTGAGATGACTGCAAAATCATATCAAGCTTATGTTGTATGAAAGGATTCAAAATCAATTCCAATATTTCGACTTTTCTCTTAAAATGTAGTCTACCAGAAACACATTACATCCAAAGTGATTTTCGACCTTCAGCGGGAATTTCATACACATGTATCAACGAATAAATTTTCTTTAAAAAAACATACGATTTGTAAAAGACATTGTTCTGATTGAAACTATCTTAAAATAATGAGAAAAAAATCCACTACGTGCAGTATATGATCTCAATAAAAGGAAATAGATCAAACAAAATGACAATGCATGTTTTAAAGCTCGTGTTTTTATCGTTATTAGATGTTTTCTAATGATACCAAATGATAATGATAATACTCAGATGCTTCAAATCATACCAAATGATAATACATTGCTTAAAAAAAATTTGTTTTTTGTTGTACTCAGGTTCTTTTGTCTTCTTTAAAGCAAACTTGCATATCATCGTGACTCGGCAGGTTCCTATCCCCTCCTCCCACTACATCCCGTACCGCTCATCCATTGTTCATGTTCACCACATCATCCCATTTCTTTGTCTTATTCTACAACCGAACAAGTTTCTTAGCAACATACCACACCCCCATCACGTGGTCTATGTCACGTGCACCCCTTGCCTAGCAACACATCACTTCCAGGATCTTTAAGGACCCTCGGACGTCACTTCCAGGATCTCTAACGACCCTCTGACGTCACTTCCAGTGGAACTGTACAGCTACTCATGCAGCACACGTGATGACGTTAATTTTTCAATCGTCAACCTTCCTCACTTATGCAGCAATATACCTTTGTCACCTGCATACGGAGATTATCTCTCTCAGTTGATTCGATACGAAAGGGCTCTTGGATTTTACTTGAAAATGCGTTAATGGTAATCTATCAACCAAGCTCTATGATAAACGTGATGACCTTACCTTTACAATCGTCAACTTCCCTTATTTATGCAGCAATATACCTTTGTCACCTGCATACAAAGTTTATATCTCTCCGTTGATACGGGAGAAAATGTTCTACGTATGAACAATTTCTAAAACGAGTTAAAATATCGACAAACAAATTCATGAAGCAAGGATATCAGCAGTCTCCTTTTAAGTAATCATTTCGTTAGTTCTATGGTCGATACAATGACCTTGTCAGCAAATTCAATTTATCAATAAGTCAAATGCTGACTGACTTTTTTCATACTGATTGTTATGCCATTATTTACAAACTGAATTGTCCACGGACGTTTCCGGGTTTTTTTTTCAGGAATATGATATTTAGGAACACACGGCGACTGTAACCTGTCGGCAGGGGATGCTACCTCCTCCAAGGCATCTGATGTTTTGGAGGTCTGTGTTTGCTCCGCTCCTATTTTGTAAAGTTAAATGGATTTTTGAGCTCGAATACTATTCGTTATCTCCACCTATTTCGAAATTAAGACGGTCTATAACTTAAATAGTAGCAAATGCAAACATCCGTCCACTTTAAATAACTTTGACACTGTATTTTTATGCATTTTTCCTGCATGTGTAAACAAGAGTGATTTCTGTTTTAAAATTAAAATATTTTTCGAGGTCGCCATATACATGAACCCTATGATCAAATAAAAATAGATGAGCCCATTATTTATATCTTAATACAATATATGTACTTAGTTTGTGGAAAAACATTGATTTAGTACATATGTTACACGTATAACATTGATTTAGGGTCCTTAAGATAGCCGTTGATTAATTGTTTTGCGAAAAAGGATCAATGTACGACATAAAAATGTGCATTAATATACTGAAAGGAAAAAGAAACGCATAGTAAACTTTTATATCAAATTAAAACTATTATTTCGAAAATGTTTTCCAGTATTGTTATCAAACATTTTACTTCATCTTTAAACAACAAATTACCAAAATCTTGTGTGACTTGTGTGACTTTGACTGATAATTCCTGAGTTATTGAAATTGATATATCAAAACCCCCCAAAATAAAAATAAAAATTCTAATCATCTCCCTTGCACATTGGTAACAGTCTTGATTTTCCTGTGCATTGAGTTTATCAGAGCATTTATCTTTCTCATAGGATTATATCAGAATGATTGTCTGCTGTAAAAATATCGGTTTCAGTGATAATGCATTGATAATAACCGAGGTAGCATGATGAAAAGCCCTATCTTGATGTGACGTTGTTACGCGTCAACGTCACCGTCATGGTTGGTTGGGAACATTTTAAATTAACTCTATGACAACCGAAAAAACTTTTTTGGTTGAGAAGTTAAAAACAAACTGCACAGCAACATGTTGTTGCCTTTTTATTCACTTATGCAATTCAATTACTAGACCCAATGTAACTTCCGTCGGCCATACCATGATTGCAAGAAATTTATACTGAATGCAAATATCGGAAAACGATGCCTTTAACTCTAATGCATCTCTTGGCACTACAAAATGTGATCACAAAATTGTCATCATCAACATGCACGTGTTTTTGCCATTTTATCACTTCCCCTACGTGACGCCATACATTTCATGGATGAGTAATTTTGACCAGCGATTTTAGTGCACAGTGACCAAAATACACATTTGACAAATTTTCATAATTTTCGGTCCATAGTTAAATATTTTGCGCATATTATGCTCTTATGCGTTTCTTTTTCCTTTCAGTATACTTAATAGCACCTGCTTCTACTTCGTTCCTGAATATAATACGATGCAAATATTTGACTATGTCTACTTACAAAGCCCACTTACATATACGTGATATAGCAAATAGAAAAAAATCTAAATAATCTAATATTAAGGACAGATGATACAAACAATTTTCTTCGTTGGGAGAGATTTAATATCATAACAATGTTTAGAAAAGTGAATAATTATTCTGAGATTTTTCCCCCTAAGAAATGGAAAACGAAATAGACTTGGAAAATATTAGTAAATCAATATTACAATATAATTGCAGATATGGACAAAACACACTCAGTAAAGGTTTACAGATGAAAAAAATTCAGAATATGTTACCTTGATGCTACAAGTGTGATATAAACTTTATATGAAAATTGTATGAAGCCAAATGATTTTTATTAGGAAATGCAAAATGGTAAAAATCAACCTATGTGACATTGCTGGTTTTTCGTCATTTTGCTTTTCCTCATAAAATTCGCCTGGCTTGGTATAGTTTTCTAAAATTTATATTACACTTATAGCACTAAGATAACATATTCTGAAATTTGTTTTCACCTGTAAACCTTTACTGATTGTGGTTTGTATATATTTGTTTTTAATGAAATATTACTAATATTTTCCAAGTATATTTCATTTTTCCAGTTCATAAGAGAAAAAAATCTAAGAATTATCCACTTTTCTAAACTTGTGACATGAAATTAAGTCTTCTTCCAAAGAAAAAAATTGAAAGTATCATCTGTCCTTAATGTATTTTCCAGTACATAAACTCTCAATAAAAGTAGGAATAATAGTTATTTTTCATGTTTTGAGTGGAGAAAATCATTGACAGGGTCCATTCATGAAAAAAACTTCAAGCTCAAGGATTCAACTAGAACTCAGGACTACCTGTGCTTGTTGATAAATCCTGTGGACTATTTGTTTCAGGAGTTGGCGAGGCGTCAGAGGCTTTGGGTATGCCAGCACTTGTTTGACTAAAATCAGCTGTGGAGGTACTACTTTCTGGTGTGCTTCTGGTCGTTATTTCAGACCTAGTGGATTGCCTAAATCCTGTTGTGGTTTTACTAGATGAGGAATGGGTGGTTATGTGTGCAGTCTTACTCGTCTGAGGAGCGCCAGAAACCGCTGCAGTAAAAATATAATTTGTTGAAACTGAATAACTCAGAAAATGTTTCTCGCGTCAATACATTTTTGGAATAATTATTTTAGAAAATTATATATTATAGATACATGTATTATTATATAATATAATTATCTAAATTATTATTCCAAAAATATAAGAAGAAGGTACAGTTTGAGCTTTATTGTGCCCTAAAAATGTAATGTTCTTAAAAAGTTATGAAATTGGCTTTAATAATAGTTGAGTAGATGAATATGATAAATCATGAAAGAATATGGCATAAAGGCAGGACCTTTCTAGAAGTATGACGTCATCAATTTGGTGTATTTCTAAGTTTAATGCAGAAAAGCCTCAAAATAACTCATTTCTGTGCGAATTTTCCTTTAGAAAAATAGTGTCTGCCACCGTCGCCCACTTTAATTTTTGGATATATTATGTAAACTGCTATGAAAAATCACATATCTCAAAATCTTTCCGCGCGACGGTGGCAGGGTATATTTTCTTGAAGAAAATTCCACTGAAAATTGATGTCTTTTGCAACTTTTTAAGAAAATACGGGAAAATGCACAAGTTAATGACGTCACAATTAGCATTAAGGAGGTCATATGAGAAAAATGACTTTTATATTCTTACTGTAGGGAATTCCTATGATTAAGAAAGAATAAATTTTGATTTCTTATATCACTTTCATATTTTAGGAAAATATCGGGCTTAATTTGTATTGAAACTGTACATTTTTCATCTTCATATGAATACAGAAAATAGGTCTGCCAATAACGATGGGGGGGGGCAATTTGTACCCATGGGAATTGCATTGGATTGTTGGATTGTTGAAAAACAATCGATTCCGAAAAAGTGTTCAAGACTTCTATAATAAGCCTAACACTTGGAATAATTTCTGACTATATATACCTCCGAATAATATTGTCTTAGTTCTAGTTCAACAATTTAAGGTGTATTACAACTGTTTTAAGAGAAATCGGTCTTAATTCTTCGACTGTAAATCCATTTTGAATTCACAATTTGCTTTCTAGGGGTAAAATAAATTCTTCAAAATCAGATATATTTTCAACATCACTGTTATACGACAACTAAGCTGAAAATGCATGTCATTCTAAGTTTTTCTTAATCGTCAATTTTCCTTATTTACGTTGTAGTATGTACGTCTCACAATCTACTCAATAGATAAATATTTCATGAATGGTTTATTAATTATTACAACTTAAACTTATACTTACTTTCAATATAAAACGCCAGAACAAATCCGCTACCAGCATAGCCAAAGTCGCTTGTAAAACGCACGTTCGCTTTCGTGCTGTTGAGTGGCATAGGGGAAGAAGTTTGCAATATGTTGTCCTCCTCCTGCTTACAAAATTCTTCTAAAGAAATGCATTTAACGAAATGTTCATTCTAAAAAAATAATTACCTATAGATAGACAGTAAAAAGGATTCAATATTCAAGACGAGGTGTTTGTACACTACTTTCGCAGAGCCCTGTACAAATATTCATTTACTAAATAGTAACTGAAATACAAAAACATTTTTCATGTTTGATAGCCAAATTAATCATGCAGTAATACAAGCTACATCTCTTTCCGATAATCAATTCTGTTCTTAATACATTTAATGTACTGACTATTTCTAACATGTTTTGGTTCTTCGTATCGATACTTATTTTTTCATATTGAAAAAATAAGCGTTGTCAAAATGAACGAAGTTGTACGTTTAACAATTGGTATAAGAAATGCAACTTTTTCTTGAATTGCGATTAGTCATCCTAAAAATATCCAGAAAAAATATTTAATAATTAATAAACTTACCATTTAGACCATCAATTCTTACAAAATCGCTGCAGCTATCAAACCCCATCTCTAGATATTGAGACCTAAACTCAAATACTAAACGGGTTTCTCTCTCAATGAACGCTGGTTCCACAGTCCACAGACAATTCAAATTACTTAAATATAATAATTATTATAATAAATTATATAATATTGTATTATATATATTGTTTAAAAACTTTAAATATGAAGTATTATTAAATATTTCTATACTGTGCTCATATTACCTGTTATAATTAGATGGGAAGTTTGGGGACGTAATAAATTTTGGTGTCTTCTCTGCCAACATCCTTGTACCACCACTCACACATGTAGAATCTGTGGAAATAAAATTAAATTCTTAATGTTTGACAACAAGAGTGCCTATACCAATTTAATTAAAGGTTGCCCCTGCCATTTATCTACTAGGGGTATTTTTTTTATCTTTGTGTCATAATTTTCTTAATACAGTACTTATTCCTTGTATGCAAAATATCAAATAGATGTATTCTTTTTGTCCTGTCTGTCTGTCTGTTTGTTTGTCTGCAAAGTTTAACCTTTGTCATAACTTTTGAACATGAAAGATAGAGACTTCATATTTGGTATGCATAATCCACTAAGTAGGTTCTTTCAAATGATACCAAGGTCAATGACCTTGTGACCTTGACTGTGATCTACATGCTAAAAATAGATTTTTGAACCTTCACCGTTACTTTTGCACAATGAGAGATAGCGACTTCATATTTGGTATGCATACTCCACTAAGTTCTTTCAAATCACGCCAAGGTCAATGACCTTGTGACCTTGACTGTGACCTATATGCTAAACATAGCTTTTTCAAACTTTGCTGCCGCTGGGCATCTTGTCTTAGTTAACCTTTGACTAAAGCTTATTTAAAAATATATTGATCAATTATGTGTTTTAATCAATTTTCATGAAGGAAATTTTAATGTTATCTTCTAATTAATTCTTTATTAAACTATAATACATCATATCCATGTCGTATAAACATTTCCGTGATCGATATAAAGGATGTTTACCTCTGTTGCTTTTCACGGCCATAAAACGAAACTGAAATCCGCCTCCACTATGGGAAGAAATAGTCAACATAGAAAGTAGGACCTCTGATGTTCTAGTTTGTATAATGTCGTAACAGTATCCGTTAGTTCTGGGACAAGTGACACAGTTGTCTTTTTGTGCTGAGGTTGTCGCACCTTCAAATTAAAGCAACTGATTATTTTGGACTTATTCTACTTAATGATGTTTACATAGATTAATTCAAAAAAGAGAGAGAAAGAGAAAAGAAAAAACACTGCAGTCCATTTTAACGGAAAGGTGACATTTTAGAAAAAAAAATTGTTTTTTAAATAAATCGTCGAGATTGGACAATCTTTGACTTTCTGAAAAACCAGACAAAATTTAACACCGGGATGGGACATAAATACTTGCCCTTGCTTAGTATTCAGCTATGAAGAGTAGTGGGATAGATGACTTAAACTTGTAGGCATACAGAAATACTAGTACTTTTATTTTCAGAACTAAATGTTGGTGAATTTCAAATGCAATTTTGGACTACGCACAACGTTAAAAAAACCGACGAGCACTTCGGTACAAACCTTGAAATCTACGTCGTGAAGATAACGATGAAAATGGTGAATAAAACAAATCGTGATATCGTTCTCAAAATATCGTTAAACTAGAAGTACTGTGAGCAATGAGCTCACTAAATGATACCCCGCCTCCCATATGAATATAATGACAGTGTCCATGTTTTGCTATGGAAAACCCAAATTCTGTGTCGGATCAAAAGGTAAAATAAAAGGTGCACAATGACAATATAATACAGATTCTGTGAACGTTTCATCAAATTTCATTCAGTGGTATGAGAGGATTTGCGGATAAGAGATGGGTACCCCAAAGCGTAACAGACGGACGTACAGCTAGACGGACAGACGGACGGACGAACAGAAGAAAGGACGGACGGACGGACGAACATAACGATTACTATATACCCTCCCACTTTTCAAGCAGGGGTATAATAATACAAATATGTGAAGAGGGCAAAAACAAGGACATCTGGAAGTTCCAGAGGTGGGATCAAATGCTGCCTTTGATCGAAAAGAGAAAAATAAGCATCCTTGTCAGCCAGTCACTTCCGGCCTGATTCCTATGCATTGAGTAAGCAGTTTAGTTTTTTAAAAAAAAGCCTAACAGTTAGCATGAAACAAGTCAGTTAAAATAGGACTCAATGATAGGTCATTTTTGCTGACGAGATCATTATTTATGAAATGCTATTTTCAATCGTCGTTGTTAAAATCTTTGTATTCCAAACAACCAGAATGAATTTGATACATAGCGGGTCCATTCTTATGTTGAAATAAAAGATAACACAGAGTCTGATACATCTGTTTCATATCAATTTGGATATTTTACTGGGAAAAGACATAAATGGTAATCTAACAACCAAGCTCTGTGGCAATGCACTTTGAAAATTGTTTTCAAAGTGCGTTAAATTTGGGACCAGCTCAACGCACTTTGAATTTAAAAGAGTTAACATTAATATATTCTACCATGGAGACACTTAACGCACTTTAAAAAAAAATACGTAAAAACAAAAATTCTTGATTTAGATTTAATAATGGAAAGATACTATTGAATGTTATTTGTCTTTCAAACAACTCATGAATTGATTTAGTCGCGTCGAGAAGATGAGAAGACGGGTAGAAGATCTCTCAGCCTATAACTCTTTCTTTTCAATACACAGGCGTAGGTAACAAATAAAACGGAGGGGGGGGGGTAATAACCCCCAAAAGGGTAAGCCGCATTTTCAATACCTATATGTGTATCTAAGCCTTCTCCCCTTGCCCTTCGCCCGGTGCCTATGCTATACCCAAAACATAGATATGTATTTACATAACTGGTATGACGTTGAAAACTTTCAATAAATGAGTTAACTTAAAACAGATGAAAGCTAGAAATTCTTAAGAACAATAAAACGTATTTCTTAGTTTTGAAAAATCAAACGGCCCCCTTTTTCTTAAGATAAATGCTATGCTTTAAGTCGTTCACTTTTAGCCCCCATCCCAGATTTTATTACAGACTAGAATTTTTAAAAAGAAACGAAATAATGATATTCAACAATCATCTCTGTATTTTCTCTAAAAGACCCATTTCCCCTTTATAACATTTATCAAAACCTAAAATATTTAAAAACATCAATATCTCAGGTCCTGAAGTGACCTTATCATAAAAAAAATTATCCAACCAGGGTCAGTCATTTATCATTTACCGATATTTTGTAAGAATATTGATCAAGCTTTATATTTTTTTCAAAGTGCGTTAATATGATCGATATAAGCGCACTTTGAAAAGAAATTTAATTTTTTCAAAGTGCGTAAGCTTGGTCCCAAATTTAACGCACTTTGGAAAAAAATTCAAATGCGTAATTTTTCAAAGTGCGTTGTAACAAAGCTTTCTGAATTCTGAATTATTTTTTCAATTTCCTTGCTTATACAGTGCTCAATATACCTTCATCACCTTCATATGGTGTTTAGATCTCACATGCAGTTGATTCGATACGCGAGAGCGTGCTCTACGTATTTATAATTTCTAAAACGGGGTAAATTACTGACAAACAAGTTGAAGAAACAAAAATATCAGCTGTCTCGTTTAAAGTCATCATTTCGTAAGTTATATGGTCGATTGTCAGCGAAATACAATTTATAAATGAGCCAAATGCTGCATGACTCTTTTTCATACTAATTGTTAGGCCATTATTCAAACACTGAATAGTCCACAGATTTCTCCGTTATTTCCAAGTCTTGATCAAGGGCACATGGCGGATGTGACCGGTCGGCAGGTATACTCACTCCTCCATGGCACCTGATCCTTCCTCTGATGTTTTGAGGTCCGTGTTTGCTTCGCTCCAGTTTTTTTTATTTTTTAATGGACTTTTGAGCTTGAATACTGTTTGTTATCTCCATATATTTCATTCTGTGAGATAAAAATTAACTGTCATGAAATATGAGGTGTTCGGGTTCTGTAGACAGGCTGTTTGATACCCTATAGGTCCAAAGGGTTAACATATATGTATTGAAACCCTAAACTACATCCTCAAGACACCACCTATCAGATACCACAAGTAAAATCAGCAACTGCGTAAAACTTGACGTAACATGAGTTTGAGGAAGAAAAAATGACGGACGTAAAAGCTTTGGATAACAATAATATACTCGATCTTTCTGTCGGAAGTATGTGCATAGTTACATTGAACAAATTAACTTTATAGAGCTTAATACGTGAATTTACAATAATGTGTATTTTAACTGGTTGGTAAGATTTGTAAAATTTTCTTTACGTCCGTGCTTTCCGAAGAAAGAGTACATTGTGCATACTCTTTTTCCTCCAACTTCTAGTGAAAACCTTTAAATATACAATGATTGCAAATATGGAGAACGCTGGGATCAAAAGCTTTCTTTTGGTTTATGTTTGCATTTATAAAGATAAATTTAACCTGATAAAACGCTAAACATAAAAATACATGTATTGTGAAATGTAACATAGAATTTTAAGTAATTTAATCGAATATTATTGTTAAAAATTGAAATCAGAATTTGTATGAGAGAGGGGGGGGACATACCATAATACAGACCGATAGTTACATCAGCCTCACACACCCATTCCGGATAAACCACAATCTCATAGCCCTGTGCTGCAATGATTTTCCAGGAACAGTTTCTGGCTCTAAAATCATAATATTTCATTCTATTGCTCGTACCTTTGAAAGTATTTTGAAAAGAAAATAAAACGTACTGGAGTGTTAAGTTTCAGTTTGTTTCTGTATGATTTGTTCTTACGCTTCAAGTCCCGTATTCACCGGGTAATCGTCTGGATAGGTAACTTTTCTCCCCATATAAGGCTGAAGAATTATTTCCGCAACCCCATCACAAGCAGGTACCGGTGAAACTGACATGAAAAAAGCATAATGTTTATTCAATCAGATTGAATGTTTATTATCATGTTAAATAACAGTGTTTTATTTAAAATATTACACTGCATACCTTTGTCCCAGATGAAATTGAAAGTGAAAAAAAAAAGATGTCTGTTCATCGATAAACTTGGTTTAAAAAAAATAACGTGTCTTGTTAAGCCAAGAGAGAGAGATAGAGAAGTGGGCGGGGCTTCTTTAGACGTGATCATTTCTTTAAAATAATGTTTGCTTGCCCTCTCCCGACTCATAGTAAATCTATTGGGTTGGTAGCGGGTAGGTAGGTGGGAAATTTTTTTTTCCAAGAATTAAATTTCAACATAAATGTATTTGTGAATAAACGGGATAAGAGGAATAAAAAGAAAAACTGTCGTCTCCTGGAATGTAAATTATGACAGGCCCATTTATAAAGCATAAAAAACCTGGTGAAATTTAATCGGTAATAAAGAAAAGTTTTTGACAACAATAAATATGTTTGTTTTTAATGAAATATTACTAATATTTTCCAAGTATATTTCATTTTTCCAGTTCATAAGAGAAAAAAATCTAAGAATTATCCACTTTTCTAAACTTGTGACATGATATTAAGTCTCTTCCAAAGAAAAAAATTGAAAGTATCATCTGTCCTTAATGTATTTTCCAGTACATAAACTCTCAATAAAAGTAGGAATAATAGTTATTTTTCATGTTTTGAGTGGAGAAAATCATTGACAGGGTCCATTCATGAAAAAAAAACTTCAAGCTCAAGGATTCAACTAGAACTCAGGAATACCTGTGCTTGTTGATAAATCATGTGAAGCATTTGTTTCAGGAGTTGGTGAGGCTTCAGAAGCTTTGGGTATGCCAGCACTTGTATGACTACGAAAACCTACTGTGGAGGTACTATTTTCTGGTGTGCTTCTGGTCGTTATTTCAGAACTAGTGGATTGCCTAAATCCTGTTGTGGTTTTACTAGATGAGGAATGGGTGGTTATGTGTGCAGTCTTACTCGTCTGAGGAGCGCCAGAAACCGCTGCAGTGAAAATATAATTTGTTGAAACTGAATAACTCAGAAAATGTTTCTCGCGTCAATACATTTTTGGAATAATTATTTTAGAAAATTATATATTATAGATACATGTATTATTATATAATATAATTATCTAAATTATTATTCCAAAAATATAAGAAGAAGGTACAGTTTGAGCTTTATTGTGCCCTAAAAATGTAATGTTCTTAAAAAGTTATGAAATTGGCTTTAATAATAGTTGAGTAGATGAATATGATAAATCATGAAAGAATATGGCATAAAGGCAGGACCTTTCTAGAAGTATGACGTCATCAATTTGGTGTATTTCTAAGTTTAATGCAGAAAAGCCTCAAAATAACTCATTTCTGTGCGAATTTTCCTTTAGAAAAATAGTGTCTGCCACCGTCGCCCACTTTAATTTTTGGATATATTATGTAGACTGCTATGAAAAATCACATATCTCAAAATCTTTCCGGGCGACGGTGGCAGGGTATATTTTCTTGAAGAAAATTCCACTGAAAATTGATGTCTTTCGCAACTTTTTAAGAAAATACGGGAAAATGCACAAGTTAATGACGTCACAATTAGCATTAAGGAGGTCATATGAGAAAAATGACTTTTATATTCTTACTGTAGAGAATTCCTATGATTAAGAAAGAATAAATTTTAATTTCTTATATCACTTTCATATTTTAGAAAAATATCGGGCTTAATTTGTATTGAAACTGTACATTTTTCATCTTCATATGAATACAGAAAATAGGTCTGCCAATAACGGGGGGGGGGGGCAATTTGTACCCATGGGAATTGCATTGGATTGTTGGATTGTTGAAAAACAATCGATTCCGAAAAAGTGTTCAAGACTTCTATAATAAGCCTAACACTTGGAATAATTTCTGACTATATATACCTCCGAATAATATTGTCTTAGTTCTAGTTCAACGATTTAAGGTGTATTACAACTGTTTTAAGAGAAATCGGTCTTAATTCTTCGACTGTAAATCCATTTTGAATTCACAATTTGCTTTCTAGGGGTAAAATAAATTCTTCAAAATCAGATATATTTTCAACATCACTGTTATACGACAACTAAGCTGAAAATGCATGTCATTCTAAGTTTTTCTTAATCGTCAATTTTTACGTTGTAGTATGTACGTCTCACAGTCTACTCAATATGTGAAATTATGAATGGTTTATTAATTATTACAACTCAGACTTAAACTTATACTAACTTTCAATATAAAACGCCAAAACAAATCCGCTACCAGCATAGCCAAAGTCGCTAGTAAAACGCACGTTCGCTTTCGTGCTGTTGAGTGGCATAGGGGAAGAAGTTTGCAATATATTGTCCTCCTCCTGCTTACAAAATTCTTCTAAAGAAATGCATTTAACGAAATGTTCATTTTAAAAAAATAATTACCTATAAATAGACAGTAAAAAGGATTCAATATTCAAGACGAGGTGTTTGTACACTACTTTCGCAGAGCCCTGTACAAATATTCATTTACTAAATAGTAACTGAAATACAAAAACATTTTTCATGTTTGATAGCCAAATTAATCATGCAGTAATACAAGCTACATCTCTTTACGATAATCAATTCTGTTCTTAAAAATATTTAATAATTAATAAACTTACCATTTAGACCATCAATTCTTACAAAATCGCTGCAGCTATCAAACCCCATCTCTAGATATTGAGACCTAAACTCAAATACTAAACGGGTTTCTCTCTCAATGAACGCTGGTTCCACAGTCCACAGACAATTCAAATTACTTAAATATAATAATTATTATAATAAATTATATAATATTGTATTATATATATTGTTTAAAAACTTTAAATATGAAATATTATTAAATATTTCTATACTGTGCTCATATTACCTGTTATAATTAGATGGGAAGTTTGGGGACGTAATAAATTTTGGTGTCTTCTCTGCCAACATCCTTGTACCACCACTCACGCATGTAGAATCTGCGTAAATAAAATTGAATTTTTAATGTTTGACAACATGAGTGCCTATACCAATTTTTTAATGTTTTTTTTTTTTTAATTAAAGGTTGCCCCTGCCATTTATCTACTAGGGTTTTTTTTATCGTTGTGTCATAATTTTCTATAATACAGTACTTGTTCCTTGTATGCAAAATACCAAAAAGATGTATTGTTTTTGTCCTGTCTGTCTGTCTGTTTGTTTGTCTGCAAAGTTTAACCTTTGTCATAACTTTTGAACCATGAAAGATAGAGACTTCATATTTGGTATGCATAATCCACTAAGTAGGTTCTTTCAAATGATACCAAGGTCAATGACCTTGTGACCTTGACTGTGATCTACATGCTAAAAATAGATTTTTGAACCTTCACCATAACTTTTGCACAATGAGAGATAGCGACTTCATATTTGGTATGCATACTCCACTAAGTTCTTTCAAATCACGCCAAGGTCAATGACCTTGTGACCTTGACTGTGACCTATATGCTAAACATAGCTTTTTCAAACTTTGCTGCCGCTGGGCATCTTGTCTTAGTTAACCTTTGACTAAAGCTTATATAAAAATATGTTGAACAATTATGTGTTTTAATCAATTTTCATGAAGGAAATTTTGATGTCATCTTCTGATTAAATCTTTATTAAACTATAATATATCACGTCCATGTCGTATAAACACTTTCGTGATCGATATATAAAGGATGTTTACCTCTGTTTCTTTCCACAGCCATAAATCGAAACTGAAATCCGCCTCCACTATGGGAAGAAATAGTCAACATAGAAAGTAGGACCTCTGATGCTCTAGTTTGTATAATGTCGTAACAGTATCCGTTAGTTCTGGGACAAGTGACACAGTTGTCTTTTTGTGCTGAGGTTGTCGCACCTTCAAATTAAAGCAACTGATTATTTTGGACTTATTCTACTTTATGATGTTTACATAGATTAATTCAAAAAAGAGAGAGAAAGAGAAAAGAAAAAACACTGCAGTCCATTTTAACGGAAAGGTGACATTTTAGAAAAAAAAATTGTTTTTTAAATAAATCGTCGAGATTGGACAATCTTTGACTTTCTGAAAAACCAGACAAAATTTAACACCGGGATGGGACATAAATACTTGCCCTTGCTTAGTATTCAGCTATGAAGAGTAGTGGGATAGATGACTTAAACTTGTAGGCATACAGAAATACTAGTACTTTTATTTTCAGAACTAAATGTTGGTGAATTTCAAATGCAATTTTGGACTACGCACAACGTTAAAAAAACCGACGAGCACTTCGGTACAAACCTTGAAATCTACGTCGTGAAGATAACGATGAAAATGGTGAATAAAACAAATCGTGATATCGTTCTCAAAATATCGTTAAACTAGAAGTACTGTGAGCAATGAGCTCACTTAATGATACCCGCCTCCCATATGAATATAATGACAGTGTCCAAGGTGGGATCAAATGAAACCTTTGTTTTGCTATGGAAAACCCAAATTCTGTGTCGGATCAAAAGTAAAATAAAAGGTGCACAATGACAATATAATACAGATTCTGTGAACGTTTCATCAAATTTCATTCAGTGGTATGAGAGGATTTGCGGATAAGAGATGGGTACCCCAAAGCGTAACAGACGGACGTACAGCTAGACGGACAGACGGACGGACGAACAGAAGGAAGGACGGACGGACGGACGAACATAACGATTACTATATACCCTCCCACTTTTCAAGCAGGGGTATAATAATACAATATGTGAAGAGGGCAAAAACAAGGACATCTGGAAGTTCCAGAGGTGGGATCAAATGCTGCCTTTGATCGAAAAGAGAAAAATAAGCATCCTTGTCAGCCAGTCACTTCCGGCCTGATTCCTATGCATTGAGTAAGCAGTTTAGTTTTTAAAAAAAGCCTAACAGTTAGCATGAAACAAGTCAGTTAAAATAGGACTCAATGATAGGTCATTTTTGCTGACGAGATCATTATTTATGAAATGCTATTTTCAATCGTCGTTGTTAAAATCTTTGTATTCCAAACAACCAGAATGAATTTGATACATAGCGGGTCCATTCTTATGTCGATTTGATCGCAGTGAGCTTGAAATAAAAGATAACACAGAGTCTGATACATCTGTTTCATATTAATTTGGATATTTTACTGGGAAAAGACATAAATGGTAATCTAACAACCAAGCTCTGTGGCAACGCACTTTGAAAATTGTTTTCAAAGTGCGTTAAATTTGGGACCAGCTCAACGCACTTTGAATTTTTTTTCAAAGTGTGTTAAGAGTTAACATTAATATATTCTACCATGGAGACACTTAACGCACTTTGAAAAAAAAAATACGTAAAAACAAAAATTCTTGATTTAGATTTTAATAATGGAAAGATACTATTTCAGTGTTATATGTCTTTGTCTTTCAAAATACTCATGAATTGATTTAGTCCCGTCGAGAAGATGAGAAGACGGGTAGAAGATCTCTTTCTTTTCAATACACAGGCGTTGGTAACAAATAAAACGGGTGGGGGGGGGGGGGGGGGTAATAACCCCTAGGGTAAGCTGCATTTTCAATACCTATATGTGTATCTTTCTAAAATAAGTGGGGGGACTAAGCCTTCTCCCCTTGCCCTTCGCCCGGTGCCTATGCTATACCCAAAACATAGATATGTATTTACATAACTGGTATGACGTTGAAAACTTTCAATAAATGAGTTAACTTAAAACAGATGAAAGCTAAAAATTCTTAAGAACAGTAAAACGTATTTCTTAGTTTTGAAAAATCAAACGGCCCCCTTTTTCTGAAGATAAACGCTATGCTTTAAGTCGTTCACTTTTAGCCCCCATCCCATCTATTATTAGACTAGAATTTTTAAAAAGAAACGAAATAATGATATTCAACAATCATTTCCCCTTTATAACATTTATCAAAACCTAAAATATTTAAAAACATCAATATCTCAGGTCCTGAAGTGACCTTATCATAAAAAAAATTATCCAACCAGGGTCAATTTGTTATACCGATTATTTGTTAAGAATATTGATCAAGCTTTACATTTTTTTCAAAGTGCGTTAATATGATCGATATAAACGCACTTTGAAAAGAAATTTAATTTTTTCAAAGTGCGTTAGCTTGGTCCCAAATTTAACGCATTTTGAAAAAAAAATTCAAAGTGCGTAATTTTTCAAAGTGCGTTGTAACAAAGCTTTCTGAATTCTGAATTATTTTTTCAATTTCCTTGCTTATACAGTGCTCAATATACCTTCATCACCTGCATATGGGATTTATATCTCAAGGTTAATTCGATACGCAAGAACATGCTCTACTTGTATATAATTTCTAAAACGGGGTAAATTACTGACAAACAAGTTGAAGAAACAAAAATATCAGCTGTCTCGTTTAAAGTCATCATTTCGTAAGTTATATGGTCGATTGTCAGCAAATACAATTTATAAATGAGCCAAATGCTGCATGACGTTTTTTCATACTAATTGTTAGGCTATTATTCAAACACTGAATAGTCCACAAATTTCTCCGTTATTTCCCAGTCTTGATCAAGAGCACATGGCGGATGTGACCGGTCGGCAGGTATGCTCACTCCTCCATGGCACCTGATCCTTCCTCTGATGTTTTGAGGTCCGTGTTTGCTTCGCTCCAGTTTTTTATTTTTTAATGGACTTTTGAGCTTGAATACTGTTTGTTATCTCCATATATTTCATTCTGTGAGATAAAAATTAACTGTCATGAAATATGAGGTGTTCGGGTTATGTAGACAGGCTGTTTGATACCCTATAGGTCCAAAGGGTTAACATATATGTATTGAAACCCTATACTACATCAGATACCACAAGTAAAATCAGCAACTGCATAAAACTTGACGTAACATGAGTTTGAGGAAGAAAAATTGACGGACGTAAAAGCTTTGGATAACAATAATATACTCGATCTTTCTGTCGGAAGTATGTGCATAGTTACATTGAACGAATTAACTTTATAGAGCTTAATACGTGAATTTACAATAATGTGTATTTTAACTGGTTGGTAAGATTTGTAAAATTTTCTTTACGTCCGTGCTTTCCGAAGAAAGAGTACATTGTGCATACTCTTTTTCCTCCAACTTCTAAATTATATTAAGCAATGAATGGTGAAAACCTTTAAATATACAATGATTGCAAATATGGAGAACGCATAGGACCAAAAGCTTTCTTTTGGTTTATGTTTGCATTTATGTAGATTAAAACCTGATAAAACGCTCAACATAAAAATACATGTATTGTGAAATGTAACATAGAATTTTAAGTAATTTAATTGAATATTATTGTTAAAAACTGAAATCAGAATTTGTATGAGAGAGAGAGAGAGAGAGGGAGAGAGAGAGAGAGATATGGGCACATACCATAATATAGACCGATAGTTACACCAGCCTCACACACCCATTCCGGATAAACCACAATCTCATAGCCCTGTGCTGCAATGATTTTCCATGAACAGTTTCTGGCTCTAAAATCATAATATTTCATTATATTGTTCATACCTTTGAAAGTATTTTGAAAAGAAAATAAAAAGTACTGGAGTGTTAAGTTTCAGTTTGTTTCTAAATATGATTTGTTCTTACGCTTCAAGTCCCGTATTCACCGGGTAATCGTCTGGATAGGTAACTTTTCTCCCCATATAAGGCTGAAGAATTATTTCCGCAACCCCATCACAAGCAGGTACCGGTGAAACTGACATGAAAAAAGCATAATGTTTATTCAATCAGATTGAATGTTTATTATCACGTTAAATAACAGTGTTTTATTTAAAATATTACACTGCATATCTTTGTCCGAGATGAAATTGAAAATGAAAAAAAAAAGATGTCTGTTCATCGATAAACTACAGAAGCCCCGCCCACTTCTCTATCTCTCTCTCTTGGCTTCTGTAGACGTGATCATTTCTTTAAAATAATGTTTGCTTGCCCTCTCCCGACTCATAGTAAATCTATTGGGTTGGTAGCGGGTAGGTAGGTGGGAATTTTTTTTTCCAAGATTTAAATTTCAACATAAATGTATTTGTGAATAAACGGGATAAGAGGAATAAAAAGAAAAACTATCGTCTCCTGGAATGTAAATTATGACAGGCCCATTTATAAAGCATAAAAAACCTGGTGAAATTTAATCGGTAATAAAGAAAAGTTTTTGACAACAATAAATTGGCATGAAAATAACACACACACCCCACCCCCAAATAAAAAAAAAACAATATTATAAAGACATAAAGTATACGTGATGAAAAATAAAACTTACGGCATTAACTTACCGTAGAACAAAATAAACAGGAAAACAACCTGGTTTATATTCATCTTCTAACTTACTGCACTCTAAGAAACAATTCAAAACAGAAACATTTTATATGATGTACATGATACCACGTTTATGTACATGTTGCATATTGTAGGAAGAATGAAATATTTGTCTTGAATGAAAACATTTTTATCAAGTTAACTTACCTTCTTAATTCTTAGGTTTTCTAGTAAAATAAATGTTTCCCTCTTTTAGTATCTATATGTGCAGGGGTTTTTTTTTCGATAAAAAATTGCGGCATGTTTTATTATAAGATAAGGAAATTATTGGATAATTTGTCCATGGGACAAAACAAAGAAATTTTTCTATAGTAATTCAGTTTAAAGGTAGAAAACTTATTCTCTCTGACACTAGCAATTGTTTAAGAAATAAGGTATCATTTTTTGAGTTTTATTGAGATGTAAAACGGGTTGGTCACGTGATCAAATCCCATAAAGCCCGAAGGGCTTTATGGAAGATTTGATCATGTGCCAACCCGTTTTACATCTCAATAAAACTCAAAAAATGATACCTTATTACTTATATTTACATTTGTGACTTATTCATACTTTATATTTGCCTGATTGTTACTTTTAACTTGTGAAATGCGTTAATTTTTCAAACCCAACGGCATGTATATAATCCACTAAACGCGCGTCGACCCTTTATGACGTCACAGTGAAATTACGTCGAACGTTTATCCAAACGCACATCTATGACCTCTTGACCCCATACCTGTATTTACACAGTTATAAAAACGCTTGCCTTCAGTAGTGTTATGTAAAGGAAAACATTTGCAAATGTAAATATATAGCAATTGATAATATATTTATTCAAATTATAAAACTTAATATTAAATTACAATAGATATTCCTGGAAGCTCTTTTCAGAAAACCAGTGTATCTAGTAACACCTGGAAGAAATTAATTTACTCTGAAAAAAGTTCTGCTTAATAAACTGCTGCGTTAATTTGATGCGGGGTTGGGGATAGCTAATGGAGTGCCCCCCCCCCCCCACACACACACATTTTGCAAAGGAAGACCAAATATAAGCATTGAAAATTGGGCTTCGGCTCACAAACTTTAGGGGGGGGCTCCCAATTTCAATAACAACCCTACCCCTTTTTAGCTCACCTGAGCCGAAGGCTCTTGCTTTTAATTTGCTTTATGCTTTAATGTATGTTATTGTATTTGTTTCAAAATAAACATGCAAGTGCGTGGATAAACACTGGCCCTACTTAAATCTTTATAAAAATTTTAAAATGATGTTTGGAATGGGCGATAATTCAATTAATAACGAGGGACCTAGTATATGGGTTCCAATAAATTTATCCGGAACAAAGTAGTCCATGTATCACATTTTTACACTTATACATGTAATCATTACTTCCGGAGAGAAAAAGTCGAACTAAAAACAAAATAATATTGTGGAAAATAACCTGAACAGCACTACCAAAGAGTCAGTAATCACTGATGAGCTACTGAGTAAGTTCTAATACATTTTCAAACAGAAGGAGATACATTTATTTTACAGACTGAGAATGATGTTACCGAGTTTTTATATGGTTATGTGTATTGTATAAACACAGGCCTCTGACAGGTCCAGGAAAATCACTATATTTAAGAAATAAAAAAGCGTAAACTGTTCCAACCCAGTTTATACCGTATAAAATGGGTAGCTATTAAATTCATTGCTTATAATTTAATTTTCATTCATTTGATGCAAGAAAAAAAGGTTATTGTTCTATCAAAATAACTTCAATTTGTTCAAAATTTGAATGTAATGTCAGGCAGATTGATACGTTTTTGACGTAAGTCATTGTGACATAGGCAACCCATTTTATACGGTATGAAGTAAATTTTTTATCCAATCAAATACAGTGTTACAACCAGAATTAAATTATTTAGCTATATAGCTTAATTTACCAGTATAGCTTTATTTACCTATATAAAATAGCTTTATTTAGCTATTTTAGAATAAGTTTCTGTTTTATGAAAAGCAGACTAAAAGTCGCATGAAAATTATGTCTGATACTTTTATAAAAAAATTTTGATGAAAACAACCTAGGGCATAGATAGTAAAAACATTGCCTCTTTTAAACACTTTTTAACCAAAAAAATGCATCTCTATTGTTTGGATAGCTGTTCCTCATTGGAGGCATGAGGCATGACTAAGTGTGATTGCCTTGTGCTGAATTATTAATTATCTTTTTGACCAAAACTGCTTTTCTTTGTTAAAGTAGCTGCTTTATCACAGATTAACTGTTATACATAGCCCCAAAACTTTTAGATCTTTGATTGCAATTACACAAAAGGAGAAACATTTTTAAAAGTGGGTTTTTGGTGAATTGTTTTCAGTCCATTTCAAAGTTGAAAACTAATACTGCCTCATTATGTCTTTTTGTCTGCTTTTCATAAAACAGAAATGTACTCTGAAATAGCTAAATAAAGCTTTATTATATAGGTAAAGAAAGCTATAAAGGTAGATTTAGCTATATAGCTAAATATAGTGATTTTTATCAATCAGACCCTCAGTAAGCCAAGTATTGAAAAATTCTACCTCCTCTATTTATAATATATAGAGGGGGTAGAATTTTTTTTCGATATTTGGCTTATTGAGCGATTGAGTGATTGATAAAGATTCAGGTGCCTGTGATGCACCTTAATTGGCTGAGAGTTTTTCACCTAATTAAGTGCAATACTGTACCTTGGCCCCTTTTGTGCCATTACTTAAAAGGTTACATAAAAAATAAAGGTAATATGTATGATGGTGAATAATTTTGGCAGTAATTTTTACTGCTCGTTATCTGTGAATAATATCAGGTTCAGCAGTCTTTTGATATTACCAGGGGTCGTAATTCGTAACCAGAGATCATAAACTCTTTTGACCACTAGCAAATTTTAGCATGTGCATTTTTTTTACTAGCAATATTGAACTTTCACTAGCATTTTTTTTTCTCAATATAGTAATTAACATGTCATAGGAATCATTTTAATAATTTCATAGCTTATCTAAATTGAGGCGACTTTTTTTTCATCATCAATCATTAAATACACTGGAAACATATTTCTGTAAATCACATATAAACACTATTCCTTTAGTTGATTGAACGAACATAATTTAATAAGATATCTACGTCATGCATTTACCATAAACAAAGGAAAGTGGAAATTCAGATAAGGGGAAAACGATCGTTTTTGGAAGTAACAAGTCAGGTTCTGGTCGTGTAGCACTGTAAAATGGATAAGATTATGGAGATTTACGAACTATAGGAGCAGGCTGTCTGGACAGTTTTCATTGTTTGGGAATTTGATAGCACAAAAAACCAAATGAAAATACCTTTACATGTATTGCTTTTCATGTATTACTTGGGTAATTTTAATATTTACTAGCCTGAAGGCCACTTCTGTGCAGAAAATCACTAGCCCGACTCCCAAATACTAGTATGGTAGCTGCGGGCATGAGACGATGCTAATTGTACATCCCTGGGATAAACCAAAAAAAAAATGAAAAAGGCTGATTTTATTTTACTCGCAAAGGTTGGCGACCACAGGTCTCATTTAATCCACAATTTCTGTTTTCAACTGGCATTTCGCAAGTATTTCCTGATAATTTTGACCCCTGTATAACCACAGGAGTCAGCAGTTTTATCAATGAAACAATGTACTGGTAAACAGAGATTATAACCTGTGAGTTTCACAAGTATAACTCACAGATTATTATTTACATAGATATTATACCATAAATAAATGCTAGGTCTGAGTATCGCAAGCTGCCTAATGATACATTTCATGATATGGTGATGCAATACAACATATTTCATGATACAGCTGCCAACAGTTAAATTGCCTGATATCTTTATATATCGTTGCTTGTTAACCTCCACAGTTAAAGAAAATATAAAAAGAATAACTCGATCCCCCTAATCAGAGTTATTTATAGGTGGGCATATAGTCTAAGCATTATATTTTTCATTGCTACCTTGTTTTCAATCATTTTGTAACATTGAAATTTCTCAGTTTGGATGTAGAATTTTCAAATAAGACAATGAACATTAACTTATACTGTATCACGATACAAATTACAATAACATGGCGATACGATAAGCGTATTGTGAGACCTTGCAATCAATATGACCCATGTATCACTGTATTGTTATATTTCTAATAAACACAGTGTGTAGATACAGAAGCACTCTTAGGAGTGCAGATTATTTTCATTATCATAAAACAAAAATAATCTTCCATAAATCAAAATCCTGTAAATCTCTGTAATAATGAGAAAAAGATAATATGAAATATGATAATATAAAATACTGTGAGGGAGAGTGATTAGGTGCCACATCTAAACTGCACGAAAGAAGGGCCTTCGAATGGGGTTTACTTGAAAAACAGGTGAGAATTGGTGTTTCATATTAAAAAACCTTGTTAATAGGTTCTATTTTTAAAAAGCTAACCATTGAAATTTGGTTTCTGGTATAAATATAAAATGATACAAACATGTTTGATCAACACGTGTTACTAAAACTGTAGTAAATACACAAACTGTATACTAAGTTTGTTCAGTTTATGGCCTTGGGGCCAGAATTCAAACCCACTCTCAGGTAAAAGAATACTGTATATGTGTACTTTAAAATGCGGGCTTCATATTTTAGCTGCTTTGGTGCGGACAGCGATGCGCTAATTCATGAACGTCATTAAAAAATTATTTATAAATACAATATACTGTGCATAAGCATGTAGCGCTGTCTAATTCATGAATACACCAACAACTCATTACCAGGTGATGGCGCTAAATTTTGAATATGCCAATTTATGTACACGTACAGTATTTGTTAAGTCGTACAATTAACCACTAGAACAAATTCCTACTCTATGTTGAGATATGTGTACTTATTTTGCATTTAGGATGAACATCATTTTTACCGTACTATTTGATTTTTGTGGTTTTTTTAAAGATTAATTCTCTTCGAAACAAAAATCAAAAAGGCAGTTTTGAAGAAAATTCTTCATGCCTTCATGCATGTATTAAATTCATTCTATTTCAAGGAGGCAATTTATTATAAAACCATCTTTTATAACAATAAGGATACCCTATTTTTAAAAAAATAAAACAGAAAATTTGACATATTCTGCTGTTGGACTAGCCTTCAATTCATTTATTAATTGCAAATTGGAAATTGATATGCAGTTTCCAAATGTTGTTCTACATTGTTTGTTATATACGGTTATATCTTTGTATTTGAAAAAAAAAATGAACTTTGTTTTATGTTAATTAAAATCCTTCTTTTAATCTACTACACTTTAAGAAAAAAAAAGAGAGATGGAACACCCTCTTTTAGTTCAGGAAAGTGCAACTACAGATGTACATGTACCAGGTACTCATTGTACTGCAATTTAAGACAACCACACACACTCTTGACTTAGTCAGTCTTAGAATTTCTACAGGGTTGATAAAAAAGACATTTCTAATTGTAAGTATGTCTGTTCATGGACTCAGTTGGAAAGGCTCTAGCAACTTGTAATCAAGAAATTCTATCGGAAAATTTTGAAGGAAATAAAACTTTGTCCAATTTATCTATGCAATATGTCTATGCCCCTCTAAAAGATAATGTAAAGATGCTTCCTAGTGTACATGATTTTTATCATCTCTTTAGCGTATAAACATGACTGATATACCATTTATAAGAAACATGTCAGGATGTTACCAGTATTTGCGCTGCATATAATTGACAAGTGTTGACTGTCGTGTAGGGAGAATGTGACCTAATCACATGAAGAACCATGTGTTGTGTTCACTATAACCAGATATTGATTTGTTTTTCTTCAGCTCTCTTTTTTACTTGTTGTCAGAGGATGAATTAAGGAACTGCTCAGCTGAAGAGATGCTGGAAATGGTGTCAGATCTACTGTCTAAGGTATGAAGTCTTTCTCTTTTAATACTTGTTCTGAAAAAGGTAATGGGGTATTCCTTATTGGGTACTCTTTTGTTCTTCATACATAATATACATTCAAGATGTTGAGAACTTGAATGAGCATTTCATTGACAAGTACAAGTCTATCATCTGATTCAGATTTTAATATATCGTAAACATAATTGTTTTTATTTTGGTGACTTAATTCACTTACGTAGATATCGATAAGATTAAATTTAATATTGATAACTAAAGTTCATTGTTTAGTTTATCGAACATTTAAAAGAAAAGATTAAGAATGTTAAAGGAAATGACGTTGTAATTAATTATTATGCCTGTTTGTAAGCATGCATGCAATCAGGCTTGGGGTCAATTACTTTGAAATGTAATTAATTACTTTCAAATACATTGATAATTTTGTCATTTAATTGCAATTACAATTACATTGATTTTTTCAAATGTAATTAATTACTTTCAATTACTTTGACAAATATAATTAAATACATTTCAATTACTTCGAGTTTTATTTTTATAAAAAAAAAAAATAAAGAGTTTTTTAAATAGGATTTTTTCTATAGCGATCAAATTCGAACTTTCAACTTTTTTGTTCTTGGGTGTGATAGGGGTTCACACCTGGTCAAAATTAGACCTTTACCTTATAATGAGTGTGACACACTGTATAAACAAATTAAACATTATGAGACAATTAATTATTGCACAAACACAAGCCCATGCTACACCAGGTGTATGGCAAAATCTTTTTTGTTACTTTCTCAAATCCATATTTTTGAAGGAAATGAATGATATCTATCACAATTCCATTCATTATTTCCTATCTTAAAATGAATAGAATACAGGTAAATCTAAAAGGGGATGTAATTAGTCTAATTGCTGTAAAACAAATTAACTATCTAAACAATCATTGTTATTTGCAAGTGGGAATATATTTATTATTTTTCTTACAATTATGAAGACTAATTTATATATTCTTCCTCATGTACCACTGATGTTGGTGTGAGTGAAATAAAAAACTTGAGAACTGAGATTTATAAAACATGGGAATAAGTAATATAAACCCACCAGTATAAAACTATATATCAGTATATGACACCTTTTTAAATATAAACTTTCATTTTGAAAAAAAGTAATTGAAATGTAATTGAAATGTAATTGAAAAGTAATTGAAAATACATGACCTTTTTTGAAATGTATTTAAATACATTCAATTACTTGTAATTGAAAGCAGGCTCAATTACAAATTACATCCAATTACTTTGAAAAATATAATTAATTACACTCAATTATAATTACTTTATTCAATTACCCCATCCCTGTGTGCAATTAAGGGCAAGGAAGAGATATTTGTTATATGTCTGCCAGTATTTACTATTAATGACATTCAGTTTTTTTGTTCATATGAAATATTGTCAACAGTGATCTGTTGAATAGTTGATATTTTCACAGCACTGCAGATGTTATTAATTTCACACTGAGAATTCAATACAGTTTAATATAAGTATTATCTTAATGTGTGGAAATAAAGTGCATTGAACATAGCAATATAGGATTATTAAACACACATGTAACTGTAAATATACTTTCTACCATACTCTTTGGATTCAAATCAAGAGGATTTCTTAGATTGCCTTTAAAAGTCATAAATGTTCATTTAAAATGTGCAGTAATTGCCGACATCAGCTTCTGTTCAGAAGTGTTTAAAATGCAATATTGCTTCATTGCAATGAATCCTCCAAGCATTATGATCTGCTTATTGAGGTTTTATTGAGACTTACAGGGTCAATCCTTTATCAATAATTTCATTTTTTTTGTGGATAGAACACCTTACCTAGCTGCCACTAATAATAAATATTGACATTGACTGCTTAATTAACTAGAAGACAATTTTTGTATACATTGTGGATGTTTCAGGTTGGCATACGTGTATGCATAGTGCAAAGTCAGCTTTCAATAAAATATCAGTATTACATGTATATGCTTTGCAATTGGATATTAATGTAATTTCACTCTTTAGTTTGGACTTTATATATTTTCTGTTTTTTAATTTCATGAAAATTTTATTTATGTATTCATTGCTATATACTCTACTAGTATTCATAAAATAAATTCCATATCCAGCTATTGATAAAAAATTGAATATCTACTTTGTGTACAAATTCTGACATAAACAAACAAGCCTTTTTACTTTGCGTTAAATTGAATTTAAATATTTTATTAAATGATCCATTTTTTGTATGAATAATTTTGTATGTTTTTTTTCCTTTGCTTTCATTTTTGCAAAAGAGATAAATCAAAGAAGAAACAAAATGAATAACAATCAACAGGAAGTTGTGGTTCATTGGTTCCGCCATGGATTACGTCTCCATGACAACCCAGCTTTAATTGAAGGCCTGTCAGAGTGTGACAAATTCTATCCTATATTTATATTTGATGGTGAAGTTGCAGGTAACCAATATGTGTTAATAGAAGAAATTAAATCTACAAAAGACATATTCAAATCTGTATCACAATGCTAGCTTCATTCATGTATGACATCTTTCCTTTGCTCAAACACTAAGGAAACACCTAATGTAAGGTTGAAAGATGGCTTTATACAAGCAAAGTCTTTTTTAGATTTTTACAGAGAAAGAACATATACTTCTTATTTAAAATATAGATCCACAAAACCAACAATGAAAATCAAAATTCAAATCAGTCGATAGCCAAAGATGGACTCAAATGAAATAAATTTAGTAAATTTGTAATGAGCCAATAGTAAAATTTCTAACGTATTATTGATTTGATTAAATATTTCTTACGTCAAAATTTTCAGATTCACACAATGAAACGAGCACCCAACTCCGAAGGTTAGGGTACCAAGTTCAATTCTCAACCATGGTACATTTATTTTCTTGGTAGAGGCAAGGGAAGGAGAATAAGAACATAGCATATTCTGTTTTTAATGTAATTTGTAACTCTCCATTCTTAAAAAATAATGGAGAGCTCAAACAAAAGAGAGATGTCACTGGTGGAATTTTCATATTTACTAATGCAGTAAAACTTGGTTTTAACGAAGTCGCCGGGACCTGTGAAATTTCTTCGCTATATCCGTAATTCGTTATATCCGCATAAGGAATTCGTCAAATTCATATAGCTGGGGGTCCAAGATAACTTTGCTATATCCGTGAATTCGCAATATCTGTGTTCGTACAAAACGAGTTTTACTGTATCTGGTGTCAGAAAATGTATTTAATATGTTACATTTTACATGACTGCAATCTTTTAAGTAGATGTGTATAATACTTTTTTTGAAATCATTTTGATGAGAATTGTTCCATGGTTATGACAGAATTTCATTATTTTAATTCCACTTAAGTAGACATTTTACCTTTGTACCTGCCTTTCAGGAACAAAAACAGCTGGATATAACCGCTTTCATTTTCTGCTGGAATGCCTGCAGGATGTGGACAGAAATCTCCAGAAGGTAGGATCCCGGCTGTACTGTTTCCAGGGTCAGCCTACCGACATTTTTACCAGGCTGATAGAGGTGAGATCTAATTACCGTAATTATTAGTTAACTACTACAAAAGTTGAAAAATATCTATGAAAGTTTTGAGGGATCACTGTTCCTTTTTCGGGTATACTGACATATTTACATGTACATATTAAATAGTTGATTTCTGGTTTCAAAATGAAAGGAAATTTTGAAAAATCAAACTCCTTTGCAACAATTTTTTTTCCAAGCAGAGAACCAGTATTGATTTATAGTTATGTCAGATGTACATGTATTGTAGTCTCCAAAAAATTTTATGACTTTTGTAAAACAGCAAGGTTTTATAATACTTAACTTTATTCAACTTAATTGTTTAAAAAAATGATGCCATTTAGTATTCTTCAACAACAGCAAAAAATATTTAATAAAATCAATAGGAGCAAGTGGTTTTCATATGATGATTGTTTTTTTTTCTTTATATTTTTAAAACATGCAACCATGAATTAAAGATTAGACTTTCTTGTATATTTGATACTTACAGTCTAAGACTATCATTAGATAAGAATTAGAACACGAGTAATACTGATTTGAAATGGTAAAAAATAGTAGCTGCGTTAATGTGAGTAGGAATGGGGAATCACGAAGGTGACCTTTGAGGCTGACCCTGAACCGATCTGGCAGGAACGAGACAATGCTGTAAAGGAACTTCTGGACAAGAGGAACGTACAGTATATAGAGAAAGTCTCCCACACCCTGTGGGACCCAAACGAGTGAGTCATTTAACTTCCGTATTAGAATTCTACAGTGCCTTATGAGCATGTTACGTGTACATGTTATGTTAAATATTTATGGTCTGTATGTAATGGCCTGTAAACTTGTACATTGCTACTGTCTGGAATTCTGGTAATCATTATTGTACAAATCGGTGTACATTGTATGAAAATGGACTTCAGTTGTTACTCAAAATCTTTGATCATAGCCAAATTAATCCATGCATTCATGAAAGGCAATTTTCCCAGATTTACTAAAGCATAACAAAAAATACATGTACAGTATGTATTATTAATTAAATGGTACTTTGAAGTTTTAATGGTTTATGCTGTATTGATTTATTTTTCAGAGTAATTAAGAACAATGGAGGTACCCCACCTTTGACCTTTTCCCTGTTTAACCTTGTGACCTCCACCATTGGGGAGCCCCCTCGGCCAGTAGATGACCCAGATTTCACGGATATAGACCTTCCCGTCAGTGACAATCACGACAAACAGTTTGGGATTCCCTCTCTAGAGGACTTAAGTGAGTATTCAAGTTCTATCTTTAAAGAAAATTTATTTAATAAAGAGTTCTTGAACATTTAAAAAAAAACTCTTCTTTATATCTTTTGTAGTGATTGTAATAACTTAGAAAAACCAGTAAACTATTTAACAACATGCTAGCAGGATCAGATCTGTCTAGCTGTAAAACACATGGAGGGTATTTGTGTTTTATTTTGTATTGTGTATTTACAGATGTGAGACCAGAATGTGAAGAGCAGAAGAATCCAATTGTGAAATGGCAGGGTGGGGAAACAAGGGCCCTGGAATTATTGGAGATTCGTATGAATCATGAAGAAAAGGTTTGTTTTAGGTCAAAACTTACATCACGACAGTGATGTTATACTGTACATGTACATAATTTGGCATATTCAAAATATATCGCAATCCTAGATATAGTGTTTTTGGCATAATCATGAATTAGCACTACACATGTCTGTACTGCATATTTTATATATTAATGATTTCTTAGCAGTATTCATGAATTAGCGCATTGTTGTTTGTGCCAAAGCCCTTTAAAATATAAAGCCCGCTTTTTTTAAGTACACATACAGTGTATTTAAAATTTAGTGTACATACAAAAATGTATTTAGCAAGTATATGCATACTACCAGAGTCATAGGGGAATGTAATTTTTTATATATATATTTTTTTTAAATGGTACAACATACTGCATCTTATTTTATTTACTATCCAAAAACAAAGAAATCTGTTATTTAGTCTGTCCATTTGTGCAACCATTTTGTCAAAGTGATTAACTTCTCCTTTTGATGTATCTGTACTTTCAGGCTTATGAAAAAGGTTACATGATGCCTAACCAGTACTACCCAGACCTCCTTTCTCCACCTCTGAGTCTGAGTGCACACCTCAGGTTCGGTTGTCTGTCTGTCCGTATGTTCTACTGGAGAATCCATGACAAGTTCAGAGAGGTAGAAATGAAACCTGCCATCCATGACATTACGTGTATATTTAGGAATGTAAATACAGATTTCTTCAGTTTGCATGGCTGTACATATAAACACCCTTACAGTGAATTGCCTAGGGCAACTAAATTTGAGTTGTTATAACATAATTTTTTATACATTTTTCCATTAAGTTTATTATGGGTTTTTAAACCACAGGGAATGAAAATCACTCTTGTTTTCTTTATAAGCATGTTCACTGTAACTTTGTTTTACTGTACCAGTAGTTATACTCCCACTCCGAAGGAGAGGGGGGTATACTGTTTTACCCTTGTGTGTCTGTCTGTCTGTGTGTCCATGTGTCCGTCAGAAACAAATTTCGTCGCAGTTTTCTCAGCAACTACTCAAGTTAGATGCTTGAAATTTTAACACAATCTTCTCTGAGGCATGCCATATGGTGGGATATATTTTTGCTCAAATCCGATGTCAACTTCCTGTTTGTCTGTGCGTCTGTCTGTTTCATACATAACAAATTTTCGTCGCAGTTTTCTCAGCAACTACTCATGGTAGATGCTTGAAATTTTAACACAATCTTCTCTGAGGCATGCCATATAGTGGGATACATTTTTGCTCAAATCCAATGTCAACTTCCTGTTTGTCTGTGCATCTGTCCGTTTCATACATAACAAATTTTCGTCACAGTTTTCTCAGCAACTACTCATGGTAGATGCTTGAAATTTTAATACAATCTTCTCTAGTGGGATACATTTTTGCTCAGATCCGATGTCAACTTCCTGTTTGTCTGTGCATCTGTCTGTTTCATATATAACAAATCTTTGTCGCAGTTTTCTCATTAGTTATTCATAGCAGATGCTTGAAATTTTATTACACTCTTTGTTGAGACATGCCATATGGTGGGATTAATTTTGATATGAATCTGATGTCAATTTCATATTTTTCTGTGCATCTGCATGTATTAACATGATAGTGCTTATTTACATCAGAGTGGGGGTATTACTAGTGAGCATTGGCTCACAGATTTCTTGTTGAAATTTCATCTGTCCAATTAAACATATTAAGGATACACCAAAGGCTTTTTTCAAGATTTTAGTCAATTTTGAGATTTTTGGCTAAGAAAAGGATGCTAATCACTGCTTTATAATGCATGAAAAATTCTTGCTGATTGTTAAATGGTTTTCTAATTATTTAACTATAATCAAACATAAACAGTGCCTCATGTGAATGTGCTGTTATTGAAGCTTCTGATTTGATCTGTGACTGCATGCTCCTGACTGGAGCAATAAATCACTGTGACCACTTGAGGAATTCTTCACTAGCCACACAGAGGTTATTGGTAATAAAACTACAGGGAACCCAAACTTAGGGAAGGAGATCTAACCATAAAATAGGAGGTGGAGCTTAGCTCTTGCCATTTTGCCTGAAAATTTTTCTGATTCAGAATTGAACCTATTTTACTTAATGCACCTAAATATAGAAAAGAACCTCCCATTCTTGTGAATATGCATAGAAAATATGGATAAGTGACAGGTATCCAAAGCTGAATCTCTAAGGTGTCATATATTTCTACCTTTGGCAGAATTTGTTGTGTAATGGGATTTTGCTCTCTACTATAAAGTAAGACCAGACAGTTGGTGGTACAATGTATTATTTCAAAGGATTCAACTCCCTTATTTATTAACCAATTTCTCTGAAAACTGGCAAGATTGTGTCTCAAAAGTGTGTTCACAAAACGGTATCTCAGATTTTTGATATCTTGCTTAGTTCTTGAATTATTGGAGGAAATGTAGAATTGGGCTAATAAATTAGTAACATTTATGCACAAATGGATGTAACTTTTGAACTAGAAGATTTATCAAAAATCTGAGATACAGTTTTTAAGTTCAATCTTTAATCTATCTTGAGACAAAATTATGACTTTGAGAGGTGGAATTTTAAAAAGTTGATTTATAAAATACAAATGCGCTAACATTTACATTAAAATATTAATAATTTTTTAATAAGATAAAATTGAAAGTTTAAATTAGGATCATTAAATAGTAAATCTAACAAGCTTTCAAATGATATACCGGTATACGTTTAATATGCTATCTTTGATAATGAAAGAATTACAAGCAAAGTAAATTTTGCCCTTTGGAAACCTTTGGTGCATCCTTAAGGTTTCAAGCAAAAAAACTTAACGAAATACATCTTTATGATCTATCGTATCATTTAAGGAATGTTTTTAAGTTTTGTGTGAGTTATTGGTGTGTGAATCACACAGACTTGTCACGAAGGCATATTTCATGAAGAGCACTTCATGAAAAATATGCCTGCATGCAAATCTGTGTGATTCACACACCAATAATTCACACTAAACTTAAAACCATTCCTTATATTTACATTTTACATGTTTGGAAGAAACTAAAATATACCGTAAATCTGGAAATTCTTACGTCGATTTTATTTTGCGATTTCGGGTCAAAATGCTGTTGATTAATTTTTACATTTCATAATTTTTGCTTACATTTTCCTATTGGTGATATATTTTTAAGAAAAATGTTTTTGCAAATGCAATGAACTTGCAAATTTGCTAAAAATTTATCTACAGCAAAAATTTCCAGATTTACGGTACTAAGTATGTGAATTTCTTGCTGCCCTATATCGTGGCATTTTTACTAACGTTGCTGCAACCTCATTGTGACGTCAAGTTTACGCATGTTTCTCCATGTATATTTCTACACATGAGTATACACGAAAATGGTATTCAAATCAATTTCACTGTTGGCATACTAGAAAAACACAGCAAATGAAATGTAAATATTCAGTAATGTTTTCAGGCAAAAAGTGTACTCTTATTGAAGTCTGTATCTTTGAATGCATTCTAATGGGAATATGAAAAATGTATAAAGATAAATATGTACTTCTTGTCTATAAATTTTTTTTTCATATACGAATATAGAATTTGAATCAGAAGAGCTGAAAATAAATATAAAATCCCAAAACTCAAATCATAAATAAAAAGTAATGAAAGTACAAAAAAGCCTGAATCTGGTATTTTTCACTGGAATCTGATAGTCTTTAGATAGAGAAGAAATATATGCAAATATGGGTTTTTTTTAGCTTAATTCAAGACACTGTTTGCATTTGAAGGTAAAGCCTTCAGTATGTGCCCCAGTCTCCCTCTCAGCACAGCTCATGTGGAGGGAATATTTCTACACAATGGCTGTCAACAACATGGACTATGACAAGATGGAGCTAAACCCAATCTGTCTCAACATCCCATGGTATGAGAATCCAGAACACGAAGAAAAGTGGACCAAGGTAATGAAACTCCGTAATTTTGTCAAAAATTGCTTTATTATTGTGAGAACAACTTTTTGTGAATTTACCATGGTAGTGTAAAAATTTTATTTAACTGAAATTGTGTAGTTTTGAACTTTTAAATGGTAAGAAAGAATTAAAAAAAAAAAAAAGAAATAAAGATTGATCAATGTTTTGTACCAGTTTTTGTGTAAGGGGAAAAAATATTGATATATTAAACTTACATAAAGAAAATAAGGAACTTTTCATTTATTTGCATGTAGTAAATGTACAAATGTAAATGAGACTGTGGTGAGGATGAGATGTAAGTGCTATGCTGATTTGTGAGTTTCCTTTATAACAGGGTGAGACAGGCTATCCGTGGATTGACGCCATTATGAAGCAGCTCCTACAGGAAGGTTGGATCCACCACGTCGCCCGTCACGCCGTGGCCTGCTTCCTGACCCGTGGTGACCTCTGGCTTAGCTGGGAAGTCGGGCTGAAGGTAAATCATTAATTAAGTTACATTTAAAAATGTTTGCATTGAATTTATCTGAAAATACATGTACAGTGTATATTTGTATGAATACATGTATTATTGTATTACAGAGAGCTACTAAAAAGGAAAAATTCTGAATCAGGTCTTAGACAAAGACATGAAAAATACAGTTTTATTTAATATGATTATTTTTCTGCTAATGTGAAATGAAAATAAAGGAATTGTAAGAATTTTATTTACTGGTATTTTTTAACTTTACTTCTGCAAATTAAGGTGTTCTATAAGTACCAACTTGATGCTGATTGGTCAGTCTGTGCTGGGAATTGGATGTGGGTTTCCAGTTCTGCCTTTGAAAAAGTCCTACAGTGCCCCAACTGTTTCTGCCCTGTTAGATATGGGAAACGTATGGATCCATCTGGGGAATATGTCAGGTAAAGAAGGATGCTACTCAGTATTTTATCACCATACTGTATGGCAGTATATAAAAAGTTGTTTTATGTTTTTATGACTGCTTAGAATATTCATATTGCTGGTATTTATACTAGATAAAGAAAGACAATCTGTATTAGACAGGGCTCAGTTGCAACACATACAACATGCTTAAAATAGCTAACACTGTTATTAGAAATAATTGTTGTTGTTCTTTTTTTAGACGCTATCTACCAGTATTAAAGGACATGCCACTGAGGTATTTGTTTGAACCATGGAAAGCCCCACTTCCTGTCCAACGGAAAGCAAAGTGCATTGTGGGAGTAGATTATCCCAAGCCAATGGTGGACCACAAAGTGGCATCAAAGGAATGCATGAAAAATATGAAGGCTGTTAAAGACACTCTTGTGGGCAAAAGTGAGTTTTTTACTAACTTGCTAGAAAAATCTGTTCCAGTATATATTTCAAGCTGTTTTGTAACATGGAATGATTTAGCTCTATTTTGGTCCTAATATTTGCTTTAATATTTAATATTACAGTGAATAATAATGTCTTTATCAAATTGCCGAGTTTTGAAGAAAGTACAGTATATCATCTATATGCTCATCCACTTATTTATTTCTTATTGCAGACATCCCCCACTGTGCCCCTTCAGAGGAACTTGAAGCCAGACGGTTTTCTTGGTTACCAGATCACACGCCCTCTGGTGGCAAGTGCAGCGCCAACTTCCTGTGTGATGGCCTGAAGGATCTAGAATAGAAAACACAAGTCAAAATATATATGATGGAAAATTATATTAAGTGTAAAATATATGTCTACAGTATTAATCAATCAAAATAGTTCATTGAGTAATAAAAGTACATAATTTTAAAGATAAATTAAATCACCATTTTAGGGTCATGGGCATTATCATGCAGATTTTGATTCTCTAAAAGACAATTAAATTTTCATGTACATCCTTTTTGCAGTTTAAGCTCAACAAGTTTCACATAAATAGTATTAAGTTTTTATATGTATTCTTTATAGTCATAACTCATAAGATGTGCTTTATTAGCTGTAATGAATAAAATCCCATTTGGCTCAAAGCTTTGATAAATGTTGTTTGGTTATTTATATCAATGATTAAATGTCTTACATTAATTTTTGACATCAGAAATAGTCATATACATGTATAAAGTGTAGTTTTGAGGTATGATTTGTATAATTTAACTAGTCCAAAAATTTTATTAGCTATTTAATGATTTTATAATGAATATGATATAAACTATTGTTGAATATGATGTAAATTATCGTTGCATATGATATTAATTATTGTTGAATATGATATTAAGTATTGTTGAATATGATATTAATTATTGGTCCCTCAAAAATTTTGTTCCTGAGGTCTTTATTGTATGGATTTTGATGATGATCTCATGATATTATTTTGAATATGTAAATTATCGTTGCATATGATATTAATTATTGTTGAATATGATATTAATTATTGGTCCCTCAAAAATTTTGTTCCTGAGGTCAAGCAATAGGATTTATTGGTATATGGATTTTGATGATCATTTTTGCTTTTTATGACTCTCAAACATTGATATTAATTTTGTTTTTGATATACATGTATATATCTCATTGCTAGACAGACTGAAAAATAGAATTTGTTTAATCTAAATTGAGTGAATATTCTTGATTTTAGTGCTGTATCAGCATCTTTCTGTAGGTTAAAAGATCTGCATTATGCTAAAATTACTGTAATTTACCAAAACCTGAAATAATAAAAATGGAACTCTGTGTTTTTAGATAATGACTTTTCCATGACAAACATGTATTTGTTATAATTAGAAAAATTAACAGTGGACTTATCCTTTTCTAATTTACACTTTAAGCATTGTACTTATTTTATATTGTGCAATATGCTATTTAAATGTTTTGTAACCTTTATACATGTAGTATACATATCTTAGATGTTTCAATTTTGTGGGCATACAGTTGATATTGTAAAATCACATATCTTCATGGGGTAAAATTTTTGGTTTATGGTTTAGGAGGACTTGATTTCATGGTTGGAAAATGCTTAGTACATGTATTAATGAATATGAAATTTTACATTTCATGGTGGTTATAAATTTTTGGGTCACTCCATACCTCGAAAACAACGAAAATTAACCCCCACTAAAATTTGTGATCACACAATATACTGTCATTGGATCTCATACATAAAAATTTTGACCATTTCTGAAAAAAATTGTTGATCATTGACGAGGATGATTATTTTGTCCCAGATTTTACAAGTGTTAAGTTCGTAACATATACTACAAGGTTGTCCCTAAGAATTGAAATAGCAAAAGACATTGAATAGGTATATGTATTGGGATATCTGGGTTTTATTCCCTAACAGGAGGTTGTGGGGGAATCCAAAAATACTGGGGGATTATATCATTATAGTCAGGGAAAATTCCTGGTCTTAGGGACAACAATGTTCAATTGTGCTGTTTTTAAATCTATTGTTGAATATTATGTGTTTCTGTTTTTTAAAAAGAAATAAAATTTCAAAAATTATATTTTGGTTTTCTTCATGGTTATACTGTGAATGTTGAAAGATAAGGAGAGTGGATGCATTAGAGATACAGTATAAGTTTTGATGATTATTCAGAAAATATGAATTTTTCAATTTAAAAACTACATTATCTTATTCCAATGAATTGCAAGCCAGCACTGGTTTGTTAAGAAAATTCATTTCCCAACTTACTTCAACACTTTCAAGATCGATGTCGATTAAAATTATTTGGATAATAGGCACCATAAAATTCATGCCACTAAACTTAATTATAATAGATGCTTCAGTTTCAGCATCAGAGTATCAAGTTATATTTTTAGATAAATGATGAGGTTCAAGATGGAGCAGATTGATTCTTTCTCAATTATATACTCAGTTTATGTTTTAATTGAACTTCAGTATACCTGCTTGCTATCTCAAATAATATATGTCAAAGTGAAATGCAAGTCAGGACATCTTTTCCTCGTGTATCTTCATTTTTTAAAGTTTTAACCCTGATATCTCGAATCCTTCGTTATATTCACTAATTCAGTCCAGCATAGTTTGAGATAGGCCTGTTGAGGTTTGACTGTGTAGATATATGCAGAAGATTAAAAAATCATTTCAAGCGAACCTGGTTAAATGGTAAAGTCACAATTACATTTTGATTTCTCTAAATACAGTGCTCTAGGAAATAAGGATCTCTCTCATATTGATAGGAAGATTAAATAATAGTTAGAACTATAGATAGGCCTTCTTCTTTTTTTTTTTTGCTTGGATCCGCCCACCAAGGACGTTTGAAAAAGAAAACGGAAGTCAATATCATGTGACAATTCTACACATAAACAATGGCGGACGTAGAACCTCCCCCAGCAGATACATCGCAGACGACGTCGAATTCTGCCTCGGTAACAATTTAAAATTGAAATAAGACACTTAATTTTCATATAGTTATTTATATTTAATCTGAATCAAGACTATTTCCTTTTACGATTTCTCTGTCTTTTAAATTATTCGAATCTTGCACTTGAAAGATTGTATTTCGAATTTCCTCAAGCAAGATTTGCCATGTTTATAGGAAGAATTGTTCCAGTTCAGTCAGATATTCGGCATTAAGTTTCCACATCTTGGTATTGAGTTGAAACATTTAACATGGTTAAAACTTGACATTTGTTTTTATTGTTTAGGTACATTAAGATGATATTTGAAGTAAACCCAATTATAAATTTCATCAAATAAATCCCAATTCATTTATCAATGTAAACAAATTGATACAATGGTTACAATGATGATTTATTTTTTTTTCTCAAACCAAGGTTCAAAAAGAAGCAGACAGTAAATGTAAATACTAAGGTCCCCAGAGCACTGTGACGCACTTCTATGCAAAATTCTGAAGCATAACTAGTCCGAAATATCTGATGTTTTCCTGGCACTTTTCATGATATTTTATGTGCCAGGAAAACATCAGAACTGTGGTCATTGAAAAAACTGGGAATTTGCCGCCTCCAACCAGAGGTGGTATTCTTGAGTTGATATTAGATACTTGCAAACCGAATTAAATGTCAGACTCAGTACACTATTTATCAATAGTGCAATACTTTTGATACTCATCAACATTGTTTTATATTGTTCCTTTATAAAATATACAATCCGATGAAAATATTTGATCTGTCAGGATTTGTTTTCATTAAGTTTGTGCATTTTAAAATCTTGCAACTTGTCTTGTATTAAAATGTGGAGTGGTGATTTCTTTTCATCAATATTGTTGAGTACAAGATGCATTGTGCTATCGATAAATTGTGAGATAGGCATTTAATTCAGTCCACAAGTGTCGAAAAGTAACTCCAGTTGGAGACAGTGAAATAAGAGATACGAATATATAACATGATTTTTTTTTTACAGATGGCTGCAGATGGGAGCAAACCATGGGAGAGGCCTTGGACTGTGGAGGAGATGAGAAAAGAGGCAACCAACTGGTCACTGTCTGGAGATGCAGGGGTAATAATTCATTCCTGTTTGACCATTTACTTCATAAAATAATTAAAATAATTGTTTGGGTTGTGTAGATCTATAAAAAAATTTATTATGGCTAATATGACTGAGCAAAATTGTGATGACACAAAATCATTCATTCCGAAAACCTATTCATGTAACATCTCTTTGAAATCACTAATTTTTGGGGAGTTTAATTTGTTGTTTTCTTGGTATGAACAGTCCCTCAATTTCAAATTTTCCACAGATGTGAAAATTTCACACTGCAGTGTATTGTTTCTCCTTTAAAAATGGATCGAATCTTTCTGTAACAGTAAAAGTTCCTCAAACCACAGAAATTTGATCCTATGATAATAACTAATGTTACTGTAAATTTTTCTAAGTTTTAGAGGGAGGTTTACTATATTTGAACCAATTATTGACTCTAGAGAAATTTACACATATATGCTTTACATGTTTTTGAGTATTTTTCTTTCATATGAAGAATTTGGATATTGAATATTGTGGTATTTTCTTTTCAGTTGTTGCTGTATTTAAAGGATTTTTCACAGAAGATGATTTCACGTGTACATGAAATTGAAAAAGAAGTTGATGGATTAATGCACGATTCTAAGGTAAAAAAAAATGCCTTTTCTTTTTCAAAAATAAGCAAGTATAGCATTTTTCTGGTTAAGTTTGAAATGCAGAAAACTTTCAGGATTTTTTTCCAACTCATATTTCTTTTTCTTTTTTTTTTTATGGCTAGGTCTCAATATTGATAGCATTTAACTTCTATCAAGGAGAAGACACTAGTTTTTTATATAAGAATTTTCATTAAGATAGCATGTTCCATTCTATTAGAACATTAATAACAAGGTACTGAACACTGAACCTTTAATAAAATATTGTGAGAGTCAGACAGGTTTGCTTACTGTTGCTAGGATCTGTTGTATTTTCTCCTATCTAGTTACAATATCATGCACTCTTGACTCAACTTTATGAAAGTGTTGTTAATTATGCTATTCTGTTTCAGATGACTGGTGTAAGAGCTAACAATGTCTTCAATGATTTTATTATGCTGGCAAACACCCAATTTGTAGAAAATGTAAGGCTCACTTTATTAGTAACTTTAAGATCTATTAAACATGTAGTGATGTACAATTGGTTACCACATTCAGTCAAAATTGGTCCCTCTAGCATTTCTGTGTACACTGTAAATTGAAATTAAAGCTAAATACACTATACATGGTGGTTAAAAATAATTTTTTAAGATTCCTAAGTCTTCCATGTTTAAGATTTTTTTTAATGGAACTATTTATAGAGAGTTTATGATGAAGATGTCAGTCAAGAGGAAACAGCCAAAGCTGGGGAAGGAACAGAAGAGAAAGAGAAGACCAGAGAACAGCGGGAGTCAGAACTGATACCCAAGGTCAAGGAGGCCCTGGAGCTGGGGATTAATGTGATTGACCAGGCCTTTGAACAGCTGGACAGTCACGTGGCAGACTCTGACTCCGAGGAGGAGGAGACAGGATACAGGGCAGACCCCCTACTGGAGGCTAAGGTAGGCAGAATCAGAGGGCGGACCCCCTACTGGAGGCTAAGGTAGGCAGGATACAGGGCAGACCCCCTACTGGAGGCTAAGGTAGGCAGGATACAGGGCTGACCCCCTACTGGAGGCTAAGGTAGGCAGGATACAGGGCAGACCCCCTACTGGAGGCTAAGGTAGGCAGGATACAGGGCAGACCCCCTACTGGAGGCTAAGGTAGGCAATGTCAGAGAGCGGACCCCCTACTGGAGGCTAAGGTAGGCAGTATAGAGGGCCGACCCTCTACTGGAGGCTAAGGTACGCAGGATACAGGGCAGACCCCCTACTGGAGGCTAAGGTACGCAGGATACAGGGCAGACCCCCTACTGGAGGCTAAGGTAGGCAGGATACAGGGCAGACCCCCTACTGGAGGCTAAGGTAGGCAGGATACAGGGCAGACCCCCTACTGGAGGCTAAGGTAGGCAGGATACAGGGCAGACCCCCTACTGGAGGCTAAGGTACGCAGGATACAGGGCAGACCCCCTACTGGAGGCTAAGGTAGGCAATGTCAGAGAGCGGACCCCCTACTGGAGGCTAAGGTAGGCAGGATACAGGGCAGACCCCCTACTGGAGGCTAAGGTAAGCAGTAACAGAGGAGACCCCCTACTGGAGGCTAAGGTAAAGTGTGTCAGAAGGCCTTATTGTAGATTCATTTATTGACAATTTTCATGGTTTGTTCTTTTCTTAAGTGGTTATATTTCTTACTTGAATATTTTTCAGAACCTTTGCTCAACCAATTGATCTTGAAAATTGTAAATTTTGATTTTGAGGTGTTTATGATTCAAAAATATTTTTAAAATTACTTTTTTTTCAATTTACTGAGTATTAGGCACCTGATTATTTTTAATAGTATGCTTGTCATGTTAAAGCTGTTAATAAATTGTGTACTGTACACAGTTTTCTAGGTTTATTTAGCCATTACTGTCTTCAAAATGATTTTCAATTTGTAAATTCTTCACCGAAAGACCTTGGCTTGTGTGTTTTTGTAATGTTTATATTTTGTTTAATTACATGTATTTGATGCTTGGATCATGTGTAATGAGGAAGAGAAAATGTGTCAATTTCTTGCCACAATACTTGGACATCCTAGTTATGTATTATGTGTTACAAATACATGTAGTAACACTTGTTATCCTGGATCTTAGTGTCACGGTATATTATTCATTTACCTCCCCTTTATTTTGCAGGATCCATATATTAACAGATTACTTCCCTTAATGATTGGAACTCCCAAGTTTATGGAGGATGATTCTGTTGGCCTGGCTGAAGAGGAATCAGGTATTGCTCTATTTTTAGAACTTTTAAGGTCAAGATTATACATAAAAAATAGGGTTTTTTTTCTATTGATTATAAATTAATTCTTATATATTTGAGTGAATTTTTATTTCATGCTGTCATGAGTGTGTGACTAAGAGAGTAACACACTGAATTTTCTCTGGTAGCATTATCACTAGTATGTGGGTGTGTGGTATAAGTATTCTCAGCATGTGTTTTTGTCTTTGTTTGTAGAAGAAGAGGAGAGTGACCATGGCAGCCTGAGTGAGAGTGAATCTGAGAAAGAAGAGGAGGAAGAGGAGAAATCAGAGTCCTCAGAGGAGGTGAGAAGACTGTATACATAGAATCATTTGTGACTAGGTGACCTCTTACTATCTGATTTAATTCATCGTTATGTCTAGTTAGTAAATTTTAAAAAAAAACATCAGTTTCTCCTCTTGAAGAACTAAACTAGTTTTACCTGGTATATAGCGTCTTTTGGTAAAGTGGAAACAAACATTTTGATTTCATATTCTCTGTCTCCCCAGGTCTTGCAATTTTCAGAAGTATTCTTTACTTCTTAACATAAAGCATTCATACTAGGTTAGCATGATAATAATAAGCAATGCGTCTTCTTTTAAAATTGCGAAATTCATGGCCCCTGGTTAGAGGTTTTGATGTTTGGGCTGAGCTCTACGGATCATTTATTCAAAATAATTTTCTCCCCTTGTATATTTCGCAGACTAATATTAAGTACATAGATAAAATATGCAAAGGTTCCTTTTCCAAAATTGAGTAATTCATGCTACCTGGATCAGGGGTTTAAAGGCAGGGCTCTTTTGACCAAACAATTAAAATGCATCATTTTGAATTTATCTGTAAGCTTATTGGTTAGTGACAAATGGGAGTATAGTTAATGTAATAGTGTTGACAAATACATGTACATCAAGATGCAAGAAAGTAGATCTACTTTAAGAGTCTACTATACCAGACTGTTGATCCTTCCTTGCTCTATTTCTCTTTTTGTAGAGCAACATGGCTTCCTCTATCAGCTAAATAATTTGCTTTTTTATATAATTGCCATTCTGGATCCTTTAAATACAGAGTTGTTTTATACTTAGGTGACCCGTAAGGCCTTTTCTTTTATATATTTTTTGAAGCAAAAACTTCCAAAATTTGAAAAACTTTTCTTTAATATAAAATTTTGCTGAAAATGAGTTTGCATAAATGAAGTGAACAAATATAAATTGAATTTGCCATAAATAAATTGAATTTGTCATAAATTCACAATACTGTGGTTATTTGTTGTTTACACTTTGCATAATATACATGTTATTCTTAGACATCAGAGAGTGAGGAAGAATCAGGTTCAGTAAAACCTGTCAAACATCGTTATTCTGAGGTTTGTAATGTAAACCACTCCCAACCTTTGAAATCCATTGTGTTAAAGCTTCCACCTCCCTCACCCAGCTGCAGCATTTTGTCAAAACCTAATGTAATCTTGTTAATAAAGACGTCAAACATAATTACACTTAAACCTTTCTCATCAATTTTAACCACCCACCCACCCCCAATCATAAAACTTTAGATATAAAACAGCCTGTATAATTGCACATCTTTTTAAACAAGATATTATAGTTGAAAAACTTCCAAATTAAATGAAAATTGACAGAAGACCTTTTTACACAAACACAAGCAGTAGTTGTTTCAATATGTACCTCGTACAAAAGTTGTAATTGTTTTGCACCAACAAAGCCCCATTTATAATGAACACAATTCTTTCACTGCTTGATAATGAATGCCAAATAAAGGGCAAGCATGAGAGTTTTTCTATATTTAGACTGAAAGAGAGAGACTTTAACAATGTTGGAGTTTTCTGCATATGAGATTGATAATACTGTAACAGTAATTAAACTTATTTTATAATCTGATAGTTTGATTTGTATCAAATTCATTTGATTCCACATTTAATTCACACTATTCAAAAAAAAAAACCCAGACCATTTTCATGATTTGTTAAGCATGTTTGAAGATGTTAGAAATCTTGAGAGTTCCATTGCCCCTCCCTTATTTATAATGGTCCTTGACCTACTTGTGTTAAGTAATAATTCAAAGCAATCATTTTTTGAAGAGCATATCATCTTAAGGATAAGTAGTTCTCAGAAAAAAAAATAGCAGAGGGAAGAATGTCATTGTAAGTTGATTATAACAAATAAGAAAAAATAGAAATGTCAAGAATTAGGCCTAGCCATCTCTTACTCGGTTTCTTTTTAGCTTTCTTCAACATTAGATCAACAAAAAACACATGGAATCCTTGCAAAAATATTTATATTTAGCCATATGTTCCAGAACCGAACATGAAGAAATGACTTTAAAATATTATAATTCTTATAAACAACCAGCTATCTTTTTTTAATTCAGATTTTTGAAGATGTGAAAAATGATGTAAAAAATAAAATTAAAATCATTCACTTTGAATTGTGCTATTATTATTTGTGAAATATTATCATGACACTTTACCATTTTATAAAATAATGGAAACTTCAAATGTTACTCTTTTCATCTATATTCTGATTTCATTACAGATGTTTCGTAAAAGACAATGTGTAATTGACAAAACCATCAATTAGCACTTCAGATAAATGTTACTTGTCTTTTTTTTTTATACAGGAGTCAGAGTCAGAAGGCAGTGATTTGTTTGGGGAGGAGAATGAAAAGGAAAGTGTGTCAGGATCTGAGGAGGAGGAGGAAGAAGAAGAGGAGCCTACCCCAAAAGTAAGTGACAACTTACCCCATTTCAGGACGTAGACTAAAAGGAAGTCAGGATTTACCCCAAAAGTAAGTCAGGACTTACCCTGAAAATAAGTCTAAACTTGTCCCAAAAGTAAGTTAGATCTGAAACGAAAACTAGGACTTACACCCAAAATAAGTTATGGAGAGAATGCCTGCTGTCCAATCTTTTTATAATTATTTTTTAAGAAAAATATTTTTTAAATTCAATTAAGTTACCCCAAATGTAGGTTAAGACCTATCCCAAAAATAAGTTAGGAACTTCCCCCCAAAGGTGAGTTGGAAACTTTCCCCAAAGTTAGTTAGTACTTAACTCAAAAGAAGTTAGGACCTACTTCAAAATTTAGGTAGGAGATTTTGTTAATGAATTCTGTGAAATAAATTTAGTGAACTCAGTGATATAGGTTAACTGACTTCAACATGGTGACATTAAACTTATAAAATTATATGAAATATACATCTGATACTCATTTGATATAATATACACTGTGAAAGATAAAGAGTGTTTTTTGTTAAAAAAAACTTGTACCAGGTACATGTACAAAAATAATTGTTTTTGAGAATTCATGGTCATGGAGAAGTGTGTTTGTTTTAACTAATATACAAGGAAAAGATTCTTCTAAAAGGAAGAAAAATATACCAACATTGAGTGACTAATGGACTAATTTTGGTTAAAATAAATAAAAATTGACATATCTCTGCATTGAACATTGTATAAGAGGAAGAATCACTTTCTATGTACTTATTGTGAAAATCTTACATCTATTTGATTTGAAAATACATGTATACATATAAAAGATTTGTCAAATTAAGGGTATCATATTATATGTTTAGATGTACATACTTAAGAATAATTTATTTATCTTTAAAGACAATTCAGGAAACATATTCATGGTTGGATTTCTAATAGAGTTTATGCCTTAATGTTATAAATTACAGATGATACAAATTTTGTTTAGCATTTCCTTATACAACAGTGTCTAATTAACATTATACAGAAACCCTCAGCCCCCATGGATTTTGCCTCAGAATTAGCCAAAAAATTAGGGGGCGGTGGCCCACCACCAGCACAAGAGAGTGACGAGGAAGGAGAACCAGTCAAGGAGAGCAGAGAAACCAAGACTAAAGGTGGGCAGTTTTCTGGATGTTGCTTTTAAATGTTGTTATTTTGTTGTCAATAAATTATCTAGATTTAGTTTATTTGTTAACTTTACAAACTTTTTCATGTTTTCTGTTTTTTTGATATTTACAGAAAAGAAAAAGCGAGAAAAGAAAGAATCAACAAGTAGTTCTAAAACAAAATCTAAAAAGAAGGAAAAAGTTGGTGAGTATCTTTGAAAATGATTATGTTAGGAATTGTCAAAAGGGAAAAGGAGAAAAAAATACTTCACAGCAGTGGCAAAGCAGCTAATACAAAAATTATCGAAGTCTTACCCTAGGTTATTTTTCTATAAGTACAATACAGTAATTATTCAATGTAAGACATAAAGAACACATAACTTCTGTAATCCTATATAAGTATTTATCAGTAAATGGAATAGTAGACCTTGATACTAAATGACCACTTTTGTAGAAGAGGAGCCGTTTCCTGCTGAGGAAGAAGAAGAGGATTCTCCGTTTGGTAACAAAGGGGGGCTTTTCTCTGGGAAAAGTAAAGGACTGTTTGATGACAGTGAGGAAGAGGAGGTCAGTATACGCATTTTTTTTAACTAATTTAAACACAAAGTAAATGGTGGTTAAAGTAGATCAGGCGGTTTCATAATTTTCTTTTTTCACTTTTCAGGGAGATTTGTTTTCAGAAAGTGTTTCAGAGAGGAAAACCTCAAAGAAAGTAATAGAATCAGACAAGGAGGAAGAGGAAGGTAGATGTACATGTGACAAAATAAACCCCTAAACAAGAATGTACACTTTTACATTATTCTCAGTAGTTGAATATTTGTTGATTGTAAAATTATGTAATAAGTAATTTCTACAGTCATCCAATTTCAATGGATTTCTTTGATGGATGTTTCAATTACATTTAATTTTACAAACTTAACTGGTGCAATTTTAAATGCTTAGGAATTTAATATGTTGAAAATACTACACTTGGAAATTTATTTGGACAATGGAATAACACACCGTATAGCGGTTTTCTTGGCTGGTGTAAAATTTGATGTTTGCCTCCTCAAAGGTATGCCAATAATTTTGGCGTAATTTATTTTAGTGGATACAGGGTTTCAGCCCTTTGCAGATGAACACCTAAGAAGAGTACTGAATACCATGGTATTTTAGCGAATAAGATTTTAATGGGCTACAATCAAAATGCCAAAATAAGCCAAAATTAACACCCCGCTAAAATAACCCGCTAAACAGTAAATTTATGCTAAAGCCCAAAGACCCTATGAAAAGTTTTAACATTGCAGAAACTAGATTTTTCCACAAAATATCCTAAATAATCTTGTATAATCTTTGCAGAAAAACCCAAGGAAAGAAAGAAATCTAGTAGCAGTAAGAAGCCTAAAGGGGGTGTCCCTATGTTTGGGGAAGGTAAAGAATGGAACCTTTTTAGCTCACCTGAGCCAAAGGCTCAAGTGAGCTTTTCTAATCACATTTTGTCCGTCGTCCATCTGTCCGTCTAGCTGTCCGTCCGTCCGTCCGTCTGTAAACTTTTCACATTTTCGACTTCTTCTCAAGAACCAATGGACCAAATTTAACCAAACTTGGTACAAAGCATCCTTGGGTGAGGGGGAGTATAAATTGTTAAAATAAAGGGCCAGGTTTCCTTCCAAGGGGAGATAATCAAGAAAAGACAAAAATAGGGTGGGGTCATTAAAAAAACTTCTTCTTAAGAACCACTGGGCCAGGAAAGCTGAAACTTATATGGAAGCATCCTTGGGTAGTGTAGATATTAAATTGATAATATCATGACCCCCGGGGTTGGGCATCGCTGCAATAGGGAATGCAAGTTTTACATAGAAATATATAGAACAAATCTTTAAAAATCTTCTTCTCAAGAACCACTGAGCCAGGAAAGCTGAAACTTATGTGGAAGCATCCTTGGGTAGTGTAGATAGTAAATTGTTGAAATCATGACCCCCGGGGGTAGGGCGGGGCCACAATAGGGAATGCAAGTTTTACATAGAGATATATAAAACAAATCTTTAAAAATCTTCTTCTCAAGAACCACTGAGCCAGGAAAGCTGAAACTTATGTGGAAGCATCCTTAAGTAGTGTAGATATTAAATTGTTAAAATCATGACCCCCGGGGGTAGGGTGGGGCCACAATAGGGAATGCAAGTTTTACATAGAAATATATAGAACAAATCTTTAAAAATCTTCTTCTCAAGAACCACTGAGCCAGGAAAGCTGAAACTTATGTGGAAGCATCCTTAAGTAGTGTAGATAGTAAATTGTTAAAATCATGACCCCCGGGGGTAGGGCGGGGCCACAATAGGGAATGCAAGTTTTACATAGAAATATATAGAACAAATCTTTAAAAATCTTCTTCTCAAGAACCACTGAGCCAGGAAAGCTGAAACTTATGTGGAAGCATCCTTGGGTAGTGTAGATATTAAATTGTTAAAATCATGACCCCCGGGGGGTAGGGCGGGGCCACAATATAGAATGCAAGTTTTACATAGAAATATATAGAACAAATCTTTAAAAATCTTCTTCTCAAGAACCACTGAGCCAGGAAAGCTAAAACTTATGTGGAAGCATCCTTGGATAGTGTAGATAGTAAATTGTTAAAATCATGACCCCCGGGGGTAGGGCGGGGCCACAATAGGGAATGCAAGTTTTACATAGAAATATATAGAACAAATCTTTGAAAATCTTCTTCTCAAGAACCACTGAGCCAGGAAAGCTGAAACTTATGTGGAAGCATCCTTGGGTAGTGTAGATTCTAAAGTATTAAAATCATATAAGGGGAGGGGGTAGGGGGGGGGCACGATAGGTATAGCAAGAGGGGAAATCTGCTAAAGAACTGCATCACCCAAGTTACTCAGGTGAGCGATGTGGCCCATGGGCCTCTTGATTTTATATCAAAACAGACTTAACATGGCTATGGAAAAACGTTTCAAGATGAGGATCAATTTGTCTTGAAATATGGTCTTATGAATGGAATGAATATGGCTACTAAAGTAAAGTTGAAATTTGAATAGAAGTGTATAGTTACAATTTATAATGTAAAGTCAAGTACACATTTCCTTACTGAAGTTCTTTTTTACTTGAAGATGATGAGGACGATATGTTCAGTGAAAAGAAAACAACAGAGAAGAAGAAGCCTCCGTCTAAAGCCCCTTCAGGAGGAGGAGGAGGTCTGTTTGACAACGAGGATGAGGAAGATGACCTCTTCGCTTCAGTTGCTCCAAAAACTACCACAGAAAAACCGAAGAAAAAAGGTAGGGAAGATATACAAACTAAGAAAAAATATCTATACAATGGATAGTTTTATACATGTACATTTTAAAAAATATGCTTGTAGAGGGGCAGAGATCTTAATTGAACCTATTTAATATTGGGGCCATTTGTCAATTCTCACTTTGTAAGCATGTAAATTGCATATCTTCCTTACGTTCATGTGTATGTATGCCCATATGAATGTTGTGCATCTGAGGAATGTACATGTAAAAACATACTCATTGACAAGTAGTACATACCTGTGTATGTATCCATGAAATAAAAAGAGTACTTTATTTTACTGTAGAGACTGGTGGTGGAGGAGGAGGCCTGTTTGATGAGGAGGAAGAAGAGGAAGATTTATTCTCTGAGAAGAAGGAGGAGGAACCAAAGAAAGAGGAAACAGCTCCTCCTGTCAAACAGGAAAACAAAAAGAAAGTAAGCTTTCAGTATTGATGATTCAGATAAAGTGATTTTTTTCTTTGAAAACCACTCTATCAAAAAATAAATTGTCTTGTATCAATTTCCTGCCCCCCTTAAAAAAAATCAGTGAATTCTTACATGCATATTCAGTAAATGGCTGTACATGTGAATGTGGCTTTGTTTTGTCAGCTTCCCCCTGGTGCTGTCCCTATGTTTGGAGGGGGAGCAAATCCACTGGCTGCTGCCATCAAAAAACAGAGAAAACCAGAATCTGATGAGGTTTGTGACACCATCTGACAGATATATAAAATCATTTGTTGTTTTACTGAAAAATATGGAATATTTCTTGTATTGTCTGTAGAACCCCCAGTAATCATTCCAAATAGAAATCAAAAAGTTACATTTAGCATCACTGAACAGAAAGGAGTGGTTTTCATAAGTGAATTTTGATTGTTTTTTTCAGGAAGATAATGAGTGGTCAGAGGAGGAGAAACCAAGGACTGCCAGTGTTAAATCCAGCCAATCAGTGACTTCTATAAATTCTGCCTCCAAGGCCCCTGGGGTCAGTAAGTTTAACAAGCCCAGCCCGAGTCCGTCCAGTAACAGCCTGTTTGATGATGAGGGGGATGATAATGCTTTGTTTGCTGCTACAGCCAAACCAAGGGCAGACAGGTATCTCCTACTGTTCATATACATAAACTAAGGTAAATGTTGTGGTAAGATTATCTTATATAGCTTTTGAAAAGTACGTGTATTTGGACTTTCATTCCTAATACAGTACATATGTGTTATAAATTGGTAGTTTGCATGTTTGGTATGGATATATAGAAAAGTACATGTAACTGGAATTTATGTATTATATGTGAAAGAAAATAATAGACAAGTTGTTTTAAATGTCGAATAACTTTTCTTTCCAGTAAATCAAAAGCTAAACCTACAAAGTCCTTGTTTGAGGATGACGATGGTGACTTGTTTTCCTCAAAACCTACAAAGAAAACAGCAGAAAAGGTTAGTTGACAGAATCCCTGGTGGAACTTTATGGAATATGTAGACATTGTGTATTATGAAATTTTTGAGTGATTTAAAGTTATGGGTAGTTGTGAACAATTTCAATTTTATTTCTCAACACTTGTAATAAGATTCATTGATATTTTCGATTTTGGTAAATTAATGAAACATTTGAAAAATATTTTAAACCTAAATTTATTTTCATTATATTTTGTAGAAACCTCAGCAATCAGGTGGTTTGTTTGATGATGAAGAAGATGATTTATTTGCTAAACCGAAAGACAGGTGCTTATTTAGAAACATGTTTCCAATACTCAAATCAGTGTTCAACTGTATAACTTAAAAATAAATCACAATCTCGAATGTACAGTAAAATAAACTGCTACATTTACACTTCATTTTTTTTTCACCATATATACATGTACCATAATGGGACAAAAAAAATGAATTATTATGCAGAATATATATGAAAGCTTTTGATTTTTGTTCAGTCAGAATATTTAACAATATACAGATTTTGAAATACATTTCATATTTAATGTTTCAGTGGGAAAAAGAAGCCTGTAGGAGGAGTAGCTCTGTTTGGAGAGGATATCTTGCCAAAGAAAGACAAACCAGTTGTAAAGGTACAGTTTTATTTTAACTAGCTGTATCCTGACTTCTGAGCTCTATAGCTACATATAAATTATTCAGATTAAAAATAAGTACATGAAAAGATCCATAATCAAAAATATTTCAGGAACCTGAGAAGAAGGCAGAGACAGCTAAATCCAGTAAACCTTTGTCCTTGTTTGATGATGATGAAGAAGAAGAGGAGGGGGATATATTTGGGGCTCCCTCAAGTAAAACAGCTACAACTAAACCTGCTGGTGCAAACAAGGTGAGATAAAAAAAAAGTTCATACTTACTACATGTAAAATTATAATACATGTATAAGCACTTGTACATTTTGTCTGACTTAGGTTTTTTAGCATTTCTCAATATATTGTTTGCAATTGAAATACACATTCATTTGCATATTGTACCATAATGCTGAGTTTATTCCATTAGCAAACGTAAATGGAAAATTCTTTTGAAACTTTTTTCGTTGCTATTTTCCATAATTCATCGTAGGTTTCAAAAATACAAGGAATAAAAATCACTATGCTTTATAAATGTGAATTCATTTCAATTACATTTGCTGTAATCATGTTTTACTGTAGTACACATATTTTAATCTATCCAATTATATAATTGTTGAAAGAACGATATGAAGATAACGAACAGTATTCAATATCGAAGTCCATAAAACAATACAAAATAGGAGCAGGGCAAACACGGATCTCCGAAACATCAGAGGTGGGATCAAGTGCCATGAAAAGATTAAATTTTAAAAAGAAAGTTTTGATTGTTTGATACAGGCCAAGGATTTGTTTGCTGATGGAGATGACATGTTTGGAGAGGAGGAGTCTCCAGGAGTGGACATCTTTAATCAACAGAAGACAGCAACAAAAACGGTAAGTCTACATGTATACCTAAAATAGTCAGTCTACACATAAGGTGGTAAGTCAGTTGTTTCGTTATTAATTAGCAAATATATTTGCATATATATATATATGAAGACTCTACACAATTTCTATGTTTTCTCCTCCACTATTAAAAAGAGTAAACCATCTAGTGTCAAAATGATTGAGCAGTCATTTTTGAACAAAAACAAAATGCTGGGAGTTTTTTTTTTTTTGTCTCTTGCTTTTGCTTTTATTTATGCTAAATCTTGGATTTTTAAAAAAAAAAGTTTGGGGGGAAGGGGGGTTCAATTTTTTGTTGTCAGATAATCTGGGTTTTTTTTTTCAAGTACATGTATCAATTATATTAGTTTTTATGTTGTTTACAGAACAAGGAGTCAGCAGCTAAACCCGCTGCCCCTAAACTGTTTGAGGAGGAGGATGTGGGTCTATTTGGTACCACCCAGGTAAACATGCATATAAACAAATTAAGTCAACAAAGATTTTTTTTGCATGCTCTGTCTAAATATTGGACAAAGTATTTTACTTTTTTTACTCACTAAGTTCAGAAACTTAACTTTTCAGTCAAAAGCTCAGTGGAGATATAAAAATTATCTAAAGTTTGATTTCATGCACAGTGTATAAACATAAACAGAACTAATGACTGATGATTGTGCTTTGTTTTAGACAACAAAGACTGATTCTGTAGATGTTGGAGGAGTAACCACAGAAGAATCTACTGATACTCCAGAGAAGGCAAGTACTAATTAATGGCCTTTCTGATTCATATGTTTCAGACCATTTCTATTTTTAAAACATATAGAAGGGGAAAAAAATAAAAACCAACATATAGGAGGAAAATCCATGAATTTTGTGAGTCAGTGGCCTTCCTTTGCTTGTGTAACGGGAGAGGAGAAAATGCAGCGGACCAAACCGGGATTCGAACCCGAGCCCCCTGAAACTCCGGTCAGGTGCTCTACCAACTGAGCTACCTGGCCACTGGCGATCGAACCCGGCTGACTGCCACATTCCTCCCTCCTTAAAGGTCTTTGGCCCTCCAAAGACCCCAACCCAGGCTCATCCCTGGCAGGTCTTTCACCTGTCAATTCCAGTGCATGGCATGGCACCAGATGTAACGGGAGAGTAAAAATGCAGCAGACCACACCAGGATTTGAACCCTGGCCCCCTGAAACTCTGGTCAGGTGCTCTACCAACTGAGCTATCTGGCCACCAGTGATCGAACCCGGCTGACCGCCACACTTGCAAATATTTATATTTTTTGTTGTCTCAGTCATGAAAATTAATAGTCAGAGAAGGGTTTCAAACTGAAGAATTGCAAATAAAGGAGCTCACATTTTAAGACTTTTGAGGAATGTAATCAGTATAAAGAACAAGGTTCATCTTTGCCTTATTTGGCCCTATGAATTTCTGATAAACTGAAACTGCTTAGTTTTAGTTAAAAATGCGCTTATCACTTAGATCTTTAGTGATTGCGTATCTTTAAAAAATGACGTAATTTTCTGACTAGTCAATGCATTATGACGTCACGAAATGCGTCAGTTTCCTCATATTCTGAAAAAGTCTACAAAAACGGACAATTTTTAAAGATATTTTTCAATATTTGATACAGAGCGCAACCGCTGATCTAAAATATGAAACTAGTAAATGATAGATCTGTTTCTTATGATTAAAAGACACGTTTTTTTTTTTAGATCAGAGAGTGCGCGCATATTATTTTTCTTCATTGAAAGTACTCAAATATACCTATTTACCATAAACTTCAAGAACATTGCATATTCAAAAGGCCAGTTCTCCAAGACCTGGACGTTTAGGAGAAATTTTTAGGTCACCTGAGTAAACTCAGGTGACCTATTGCTATCACTTTTCGTCCGTCGTCGTTCATCGTGCGTTAACATTTAAACATTTTCAGCTTCTTAGCTGAAACCACTGAACCAATTTCAACCAAATTTGGCATAAAGCATCTATGGGTAAAGGGGAACAAAAATTGTGAATTTCATGGTCCCTGCCCCCCTGGGGCCTGGGGGGTGGGGCAAAAACCACTAAAATTAGTGCAATCTTTAAAAATCTTCTTCTTTACTCCTGGACATCAAGCAGTCAAACTGTTTGCATGATTGTAATCAGCATTGAGTCCTTTACCAAAATTGTGAAGTTCATGGCCCAGGGGATCTAGTGCTAGGGCGGAGCTAAATAGATTATATAGTGAAAATGCATTATTTCTTTGAAAATCTTCTTCTCTGCTACTGGGTATTAAATAAACCTACTAAGTACATAGTTATGATGAGCAAGAGTGCCTCTACCAAAATTGTGAATTTTATGGCCCCAGGGTCAGGGGTTCTGGTGTTAGGGCGGTGCTCTATAGAATATAATAGTGAAATTACATGAATTCTTTGAGAAATCTTCTTCTCTGCTCCTGGGTATTAAATAAACTAACTAAGTGCATAGTTATAATGATTGAAGAGTGCCTCTACCAAAATTGTGAATTTTATGGCCCCAGGGTTAGGGGTTCTGGTGTAAGGGGGGTGGGGTCTATAGATTATATAGTGAAAATACATGAATTCTTTGAAAATCTTCTGCTCTGCTCCTGGGTATTAAATAAACTAACTAAGTACATAGTTATGATGAGCAAGAGTGCCTCTACCAAAATTGTGAATTTTATGGCCCCAAGGTCAGGGGTTCTGGTGTTAGGGTTTTTTATATAGTGAAATTACATGAATTCTTTGAAAATCTTCTTCTGTGCTCCTGGTATTAAATAAACTAACTAAATGCATAGTTATGATGAGCAAGAGTGCCTCTACCAAAATTGTGAATTTTATGGCCCCAGGGTCAGGGGTTCTGGTGTAAGGGGGTGGGGTCTATAGATTATATAGTGAAAATACATGAATTCTTTGAAAATCTTCTTCTCTGCTCCTGGGTATTAAATAAACTAACTAAGTGCATAATTATGATGAGCAAGAGTGCCTCTACCAAAATTGTGAATTTTATGGCCCCAGGGTCAGGGGTTCTGGTGTTAGGGTTTTTTAGATTATATAGTGAAATTACATGAATTCTTTGAAAATCTTCTTCTCTGCTCCTGGGTATTAAATAAACTAACTAAGTGCATAGTTATGAAAAAGTGCCTCTACCAAAATTGTGAATTTTATGGCCCCAGGGTCAGGGGTTCTGGTGTAAGGGGGGATGTCTATAGATTATATAGTGAAATTACATGAATTCTTTGAAAATCTTCTTCTCTGCTCCTGGGTATTAAATAAACTAACTAAGTGCATAGTTATGATGAGCAAGAGTGCCTCTACCAAAATTGTGAATTTTATGGCCCCAGGGTCAGGGGTTCTGGTGTAAGGGGGGTGGGGTCTATTTATATAGTGAAAATACATGAATTCTTTGAAAATCTTCTTCTCTGCTCCTGGGTATTAAATAAACTAACTAAGTACATAGTTATGATGAGCAAGAGTGCCTCTACCAAAATTGTGAATTTTATGGCCCCAGGGTCAGGGGTTCTGGTGTTAGGGTGGGGCTCTATAGATTATATAGTGAAATTACATGAATTCTTTGAAAATCTTCTTCTGTGCTCCTGGTATTAAATAAACTAACTAAGTGCATAGTTATGATGAGCAAGAGTGCCTCTACCAAAATTGTGAATTTTATGGCCCCAGGGTTAGGGGTTCTGGTGTAAGGGGGTGGGGTCTATGATTATATAGTGAAAATACATGAATTCTTTGAAAATCTTCTTCTCTGCTCCTGGGTATTAAATAAACTAACTAAGTGCATAATTATGATGAGCAAGAGTGCCTCTACCAAAATTGTGAATTTTATGGCCCCAGGGTCAGGGGTTCTGGTGTTAGGGTGCGGCTCTATAGATTATATAGTGAAATTACATGAATTCTTTGAAAATCTTCTTCTCTGCTCCTGGGTATTAAATAAACTAACTAAGTGCATAGTTATGATGAGCAAGAGTGCCTCTACCAAAATTGTGAATTTTATGGCCCCAGGGTCAGGGGTTCTGGTGTAAGGGGGGGGCCCTATAGATTATATAGTGAAATTACATGAATTCTTTGAAAATCTTCTTCTCTGCTCCTGGGTATTAAATAAACTAACTAAGTGCATAGTTATGATGAGCAAGAGTGCCTCTACCAAAATTGTGAATTTTATGGCCCCAGGGTCAGGGGTTCTAGTGTTAAGGCAGGGCGCTATTGATTATTTATTGAAAATACATGAATTTTTTGAAAAAAATTCTTTTCTGCTCCTAGGAATGAAATAAACTAATTACATAGTTATGATGAGCAAGAATACCTCTTCCAAAATTGTGAATTTTATGGCCCTAGGGTCAGGGGTTCTAGTGATAGGGCAGGGCTCTATTGATTATATGGTGAAAATACATTAAATCTTTGAAAGTTTTCTTCTCTGCTGTATTAAGCAGATGAACTACCTATATAGTTATGATGAGCAAGGGTCCTAATCTTCCAGAATTGTGAATTTCAAGGCCCCAGGGTCAGGGGTACCATAAAGGAGGGGGGGCTGTACTTATATACTGAAACTGGATGAATTGTTTGAAATCTGCTCCTTGGTATTAGTCAAATATTTTTGAAAAGCAAGGGTGCCTTTTCAAAAATTGTGCAATGTGTGGATCTAGGCCTCAGGGTCAGGGGTTCATGTGTGATTGGGGCATAGCCACATTACTGATCATGCTGAATATTACTGATTACTTGAAATGCATTTTTGTTCCCCTACTCTGCCTATGGGTATTAAGTAAACAAACTAAGCAACTGCTAAGTGTATTGTTATGATGATCAATGGTGCCTGTTTCAAAATTGTGCATGCCATAGCATCTGGATTGAAACATGAATCAAATTCAATCACTGGAAAGTTGTTGCATAATGCTCAGGTGACCTATAAGGCCCATGGGCCTCTTGTTAATTGGAAATGAAAGCACTAAGTCTCTATTTTATCTTAATGCTTCAAATTGAACATCAAGTGTTAATCAATCAATTGGTAAATCTACAGGGCCATTTTATACATAACATGAACTGATCTCTTTCTATGATATGTGTTTATGAAGGTTCTAAAGCAATTCAGAAAAAAATTGCTTTGTTCCTCCTTCAATTATAGCAAATGTAAATCATTGAAATTATGGCAATACTCAATGCTAGAAAAACTGTGATATTTGTGACATGTATAGATTTGTAAAAACTTACAGTGTACTTCCTTTTTTTGTAGTAACCTACAAATAACAATGTTGTTTGGTTGCTTTGTGTAAGCTATGCTACTGTAGATCACTAAATTTTCGTGACACCTTATCTTCGTGAGAAAGGCATTGTTTCTTGATAAGCGAGACAAAATTTTCACATATTGTGGTTATTGCTCCATATAATACTAAGGAGTACTATTACACTGTCTCGTGTAATTACGCGAAAATAAAGTTCTCGCGAAGAAAAAGTGATTTACGGTATATATATTCAGCCTTGTTTTCTGTAGAGAATTGTTAAATCGAACTTTTAAACTCACTGTAAATCCCTTAAAATCTTGCAGCCTAAGGAAACCAAACCCAAAAAACCAGTGGGAGGTGTGTCAATGTTTGGAGGATTTGACCCAATGGCTGCTCTGAAAAACAAAGGAAAGAAAGAGGTCAAGGATGTGACCCCACCACCAAAAGAGGTCAAGGCTGAGAGCCCTCCAATGAGAGGAGAATCTGATGAAGATGATACATCAGACAGACCAGAACCCCCTCCCCTGGAGGAACCCAAAAAAGAAACTAGGGCAAAATCTGGTAAGCTATTTTTATATCCTATATTTTCATTGAAATAACTGAAGTTTGAAATCTGTCACAAAATCTGGCATTCAGTTTTTAGGTCACCTGAGTAACTCAGGTGACCTATTGCTATCTGATTTCGTCCCTCATCGTGCGTCTTGTGTTAACATTTGAACATTTTCAGCTTCTTAGCTGAAACCACTGAACCAATTTCAACCAAATTTGGTATACAGCATCTATGGCTGAAGGGGAACAAAAATTATGAATTTTATGGTCCCCGCCCCAGTGGGGCCTGAGGGGTGGGGTCAAAACCACCAAAATTATTGCAATCTTTAAAAATCTTCTTTACTCCTGGACATCAAGCAGTCAAACTGTTGGCATGAATGTAATGAGCATTGAGTCCTCTACCAAAATTGTGAAATTCATGGCCCCAGGGTCAGGGGTTCTTGTGCTAGGGTGGGGCTATATAGATTATATAGTGAAAATGCATTATTTCTTTGAAAATCTTCTTCTCTGCTTTTGGGTATTAAGTAAACTAACTAAGTACATAGTTATGTTGAGCAAGAGTGCCTCTTCGAACATTGTGAATTTTATGGCCCCAGGGTCAGGGGTTCTGGTGTTAGGGTGGGGCTCTATTGATTATATAGTGAAAATGCATTATTCTTTGAAAATCTTCTTCTTTGCTTCTGGGTATTAACTAAACTAAATAAGTACACATTTATGCTGAAAAAGAGTGCCTCTACCAAAATTGTGAATTTTATGGCCCCAGGGTCAGGGGTTCTGGTGTAAGGGGGGATGTCTATAGATTATATAGTGAAAATGCATTAATTCTTTGAAAATCTATTCCTTTGCTCCTGGGTTTTATGCCAATGATCCAAGTATATATATATTTGTGATGAAGAAAGGTGCATCTAGCAAAATGGTTATTTTTTATGCCCCTTGGGTCGGGGGAGGGGGGGGAGTTACAAAGTCTGAAAATAAATTAATGCTTTGAAATCTGCTCTTTAGTATTAATCAACCATTTTATAATAAAATTCACAAAATTTTGAAATATAAGGTCCCAGGGTCAGTGGTTCCTTTGGGGTGAGGTGCACAACTGGTTATAAAGTGGAAGTGCATTTTCTTTTGTTACTCTGATCTACCTCTGGGTATTAAGTAAATAGAGTAAGCATGCTAAGTTTATAATTGTGATAAGCAATGGTGCCTCTTTCAAAATTGTGAATTGTGAATTTCATGGCCTCTGGGGTAAAACACGAACCATTTAATTATTTGAAAGTTGTTACACGATACTCAGGTGACCTGTAAGGCCCATGGGCCTCTTGTACTCTTAAAATTTATGTACATATGCAGTTTTATATTTGATTTGTTGAAAATTTTGATATAATATGCATTATGCTTTTTTAAATCAACCAAGATCATGTATGCTATTGATGCATTTATGTACATGGACATGTATGTTTATAATGATTTATCTCTGTTTGATATTCTGAACAATTCATGTTCATGTTATGTATTTTGTAGCTGATCCTCTGTTTGGAGATGAAGATGATGAAAATGACGATTTGTTTGGATCTTCACAGAAGGTACAGATTTTTTACAATAGCTTATCAAGTCCAAGACCAGGGAAGTTAATCAGTTGAATTAAAATAGCATTATAAGATTTTATTAAAGTCTGTGTCAACAGCAAGTTTAACATTTCACGGACAAATCATTTTTCAATTGTTATATATAGAGTGAACCTGAAGTAAAAGAGGAGACTAAACCCAGAAAACCTGTGGGAGGTGTGTCCATGTTTGGAGGATTTGACCCAATGGCTGCCCTGAAAAACAAAGGAAAGAAAGAGGTCAAGGATGTGACCCCAACACCAAATGAGGTCAAGGGTGAAAACCTTCCTCCAGATGAGGCCAAGAAATCAGAGGATGAAGATAGGATAGAACCTCCTCCTTTGGATTTACCAGAGCCAAGTAAAAAGGCAAAAGCAGGTACACCTCAAGCACTTTTGTAGCAAGATGAACTTCAATTGTTTCGCAAAAGGGGTTTAAAAAATAATACATTTACAAGAAAGAAATGATTAAAAATTGTTTTTGGAAAGTATTTCTAAGATATTTTGAGACTAACACTGTAATTGCAAATTTTACAGCAAAAAAATTGTATTTAAATGTAGCCATGAATTATTTCTGAATGGACTATTTAAAGCTGTTTACCGGGTAGTAAGATGTTATAATATATAGTTGGTTGCTTTTTGAAGTGGATCCATTATTTGGAGATGAGGAAGAAGATGACCTGTTCAAGGTATCCCCTGTAAAGACAATCAGCACCACTGGTCCCTCCAAACCTTCCACCACCCCAAAACCCATCATTCCCTCCAAATCCAAGGTACTGTATTGACACTTATCACTGATAACCTAAATTACAATCCACCACCCCAAAACCCATCATTCCTTCCAAACCCATGGTACTGACCGTACACTGATCACTGATACCCTCAATCACAATTCTAGTCCTAAACCAGAAATTCAGAATCTGTAACCCCAAATAGAAACAAAAAACACTTCGCTGTATGCTTTGTCTTTACAAGACAGTATAAATCCTTCAGTGCATTTACAGTAAAACTCATTTACGCGGTAGTACAAACACTGATATTGTGAATTCATGGATATAGCTAAGTTATCTGGGATCCCCATTATATGAATAAAATGAATTTCTTATACAGATATAACGAATTACAGTTATTGCGAAGTAATTTCACACGTCCCAGTGACTTTGTTATAACCAAGTTTTACTGTACTCAGGAAAATATTAAACTTGTCTTTTCTTACTTATAGCAAATCATGTGGAAAATATGTTTTGTTCGAATTTTTCAGTTAGTTCTCTATTCTGTGCAGTTTCTGTAGTAAATGCACAAATCATGTACAAATTTGTTTTGTTTTGGATTTTTTTCCTTTAAAAAATTTTTTTAGAATAACCAAAAGATAACATTTATTAAAGCAAATCTTCATTATGGCTCACACAAGTCAGATGAAGATGATTTGTTTTCATCATTTGGTTAACAAAAAAAAGGTGACCAACCGAGGCTTCACCACTCGGCCAGTCGCCACGTAAACCAGCTGGTGGGGTTTCCATGTTTGGTGGGGTGGATCCATTTGGAGTGTCAAAGAAGTCAGAGTCACCACCAGGTCAGTTAGCTCTTCATATTCCAGAAAATACAACACTTACTAGATTACTGATAGCTCAATATTCAAAATGGTTTTCACTCATGAATTCCATTTCCACATTAAAGAAATAATGTATTATTTCTTTAATGTGATAAGTTTAAACACATGTTAAAAGGAATCTCCTTTTTTTTTTTTGAAAATTGGTTTTTTTTCTTATAAAAAATACAAATATTTACACATTTTCATTAAACTCATACTATGTTTTATTTCAGATAAAGTACATTAAATCAATTTTAGTTCATTCAATGATTCAGATATTTTAAGTGTGCTATTGTGTGATATTATTTTAATTTGCTGTTCATTTTTTTTTCTGTTAAAAACACATATATTCTGCTTGTTTGTTAGTATTTTAGAGCACATTCACTCTTAATTTAAAATAAGTTGTGCTAGACCGTGCAAAGTTAATTCCTTGGTTCTCAGACCATTTTTCAAGAAATGCACAAATCATGTAGGCATTTTTTTTTTTTACTTTTTTTGCCCCCAAAACATGATGAGGCAGCTTTTTACATTGTACAGAACCTCAAAAAATGATGAGTGAGGTGATTTGTTGTTTTTATTTTATTGATTTAGCAATAAAAAGGGTCAATGAGGCACCCTTGGAAGAGATGAGGGAGGGCCTAAATCCAAGAAATTAATTTTTTATAGCCATGTGATTTTTGGGGTTTTTTTTTTTGGAGTGTCATTGAAGTATTTAGTCACCACCAGGTATATTAGTTTTCTTATTTTAGAAAATACAACACTTACTAGATTACTGATAGCTTAATATTCAAAATGGTTTTCACTCATGAATTTCATTTCCACATTAAAGAAATAATGTATTATTTCTTTAATGTGATAAGTTTAAACACATGTTAAAAGGAATCTTCTTTTTTTTTTTGAAAATTGGTTTTTTTTCTTGAATAAAAAATGCTTATATTTACACATTTTCAACAACTGTTGCTATGTTTTATTTCAGATTCAGCTACAACAGGAGGAGAAGATGATGTAAGTACTTGACATTCAATGATTCAGATATTTTAAGTGTGCTATTGTGTGATATTATTTTAATTTGCTGTTCGATTTTTTTTTCTGTTAAAAACACAACACTCTGCTTGTTTGTTAGTATTTTAGAGCACATTCACTCTTAATTTAAAATAAGTTGTGCTAGACCGTGCAAAGTTAATTCCTTGGTTCTCAGACCATTTTTCAAGAAATATGATGAGGGGGGGAGGCATTTTTTTTTTTTTACTTTTTATTGCCCCCAAAACATGATGAGGCAGCTTTTTACATTGTACAGAACCTCAAAAAATGATGAGGGAGGTGATTTGTTGTTTTTATTTTATTGATTTAGCAATAAAAAGGGTCAATGAGGCACCCTTGGAAGAGATGAGGGAGGGCCTGAGATCCAAGAAATTAATTTTTTATAGCCTTATGTGATTTTTTGCTTTTTTTTTGGAATTGCCATTGAATATTTAGTCTACTACATGTATATTGTTTTCTTAGTTTTAGTACATTTTTTATACTTTGCTTGACACTGTATTGTGTGGAAGTAGTAACTTGCATGCTTTTAACTGCTTGCTCCACTTGTTTGTTTGTTCTGTTAGAAGAAACCTGAGTCAGCCTCACCAGTTTCTGTTGGGAAGAAAATGCCGGGTAAAATTGGCAAGTTACAGGTATAAATCACTTATAGTATACAAATGCTTTAGAGTGCATGCATTTTTTTTCCAGGACTTGATTTTTACTTTAAATTTGATCAATTTTGCATTCAAATTTGAAAATTTTAAACTTAACTAAATTAAGTTATAAATGTGGGACAACATTTTTTTTTAATATATATTTAAAATTTTTTGTAAGGAAGGGAATGAGATACCAGTAGTTAAAATAAATTGTAAGATACTCTGTATTATAATTTATGTTAGTCAAACACTCTTTATACACAATAAACTTTGTCAAAACTCTCTATATGTCAACAAAGTGATTCAAACACTCTCCATAGGGCTTTTTCAGTAAATTATTTCTCCCAATAACTCTAGTTCAATAAATATCTCAAATATTTTCCATAGTGCCAATCACATGTAAATTGAGACTCTATAGGGCCAATAAACTTTCAAAACATTTTATTTAATCAGATGAATCTAGGAATAAATCCAGCAGCCATGTTAAGCCAAACACTCTCTATAGTGCCAACAAAGTAAGTCATACACTCTCCAGCCCAGGCTAACACCCTCCATAGTGCCAATAAAGTAAGTCACACACCCTCCATAGTGCCAATAAAGTAATTCAAACACTCTCCATAGGGCCAATAAAGTAAGTCAAACGTCAAAATTTCTCCATAGTGTCAATAAAGTAAGTCAAACACTCTCCATAGTGCCAATAAAGTAAGTCAAACACTCTCCATAGGGCCAATAAAGTAAGTCAAACACTCCATAGTGCAAACAAAGTAAATCAAACAATCTCCATAGGGCCAATAAAGTAAGTCAAACACTATAGTGCAAACAAATATATTCAAACACTCTCCATAGGGCCAATAAATTAAGTCAAACACTCTCTATAGTGCCAACAAAGTAAGTCAAACACTCTCCATAGGGCCAGTAAAGTAAGTCAAACAAACTTCATAGTGCAATAAAGTAAGTCAAACACTCTCCATAGTGCCAATAAAGTAAGTCAAACACTCTCCATAGGGCCAATAAAGTAAGTCAAACACTCTCCATAGTGCCAATAAAGTAAGTCAAACACTCTCCATAGGGCCAATAAAGTAAGTCAAACACTCTCTATAGTGCCAACAAAGTAAGTCAGACACTCTCCATAGGGCCAATAAAGTAAGTCAAACACTCCATAGTGCAAACAAAGTAAGTCAAACACTCTCCATAGGGCCAATAAAGTAAGTCAAACACTCCATAGTGCAAACAAAGTAAGTCAAACACTCTCTATAGTGCCAACAAAGTAAGTCAAACACTCTCCATAGTGCCAATAAAGTAAGTCAAATACTCCATAGTGCAAACAAAGTAAGTCAAACACTCTCCATAGGGCCAATAAAGTAAGTCAAACACTCTCTATAGTGCCAACAAAGTAAGTCAAACACTCTCCATAGGGCCAGTAAAGTAAGTCAAACAAACTCCATAGTGCCAATTAAGTAAGTCAAACACTCTCCATAGTGCCAATAAAGTAAGTCAAACACTCTCCATAGGGCCAATAAAGTAAGTCAAACACTCTTTATAGGGCCAATAAAGTAAGTCAAACACTCTTTATAGGGCCAATAAAGTAAGTCAAACACTCTCCATAGGGCCAATAAAGTAAGTCAAACATCAAAAACTCTCCATAGGGCCAATAAAGTAAGCAAACACTTCATAGTGCAAACAAAGTAAGTCAAACACTCTCCATAGGGCCAATAATATAAAGCCAACACTAACCAGATCTTAACTATAATTTATCATCTCTCTTTCTGGTAGAGTCGTGCCAAAATCCAGGCCAAGAGGCGTCCCCCGAGTCGCAAGGGCCGGCAGGGAGGGGGTCCAGGTGGAGATGCGGACTCTTCTGTGGCTTCTCCACCGCCTCAAGTGGAGGCACCACCAGTGGAAAGCCGAGTACCTCAACCGACATCGGATTTGTTTGGTAACGACGATTTACTCGGGGAGAAAGACTCAAATAATGATTTCATGGCCCCGCCCCCAGTACCTGATAACTACGAGGAGGAAAACAATGATTTCTTCTCATCAACTAGGAAAAAGAACAATTTAATGTCAGATGATGACTTGTTTAACCCTGTGATTTCTTCTTCCAAACCAAAAAATGTGATAAACTCAATAAATGATGAGGATAAGGATGACATTTTTGGTTCAAGTGCAGTAAAAAATACTTCAAAATTTGTCAGTAAAAGGAAAGTTGAAAATGATACAAAAGATGCATTAGTGAATGGAGTTGAAGATGTGTTATCAGATAAGTCTAAAACTTCTAAAGTAGTAGAGGAAGAGGATGAGGACCTCTTTGCTGCGAAACCAAAGCTGAAGAAACAGACCGACTTTGAAAAGTTACTGGACGACAAACCCGAGGCAACTAAAACGGAATCCAAACCTTCTGTGCAGGAGAATCTGTTTCCTGATTCTACTCTCAACAAGAAAGAAGGTGAGAAAGCAAGACTGTGAAGTGTCTAATTGAATTTACAAACTTGTTAATTAAAGATATTATCAGTAAAAAATGAGTTTGTATACACAGCAGACTTAAGTATTTTATGAATTTGGATATTGATGTCATGTAAACATTAAGTTGACACTTGCACAATTAAATCAACTTATTTCATGTTTTTAAAGAGAGCAAACCAAAGATGCAAGATGCTGATGAAGATATTTTTGCTGATTCCTCATTGAACAAAAAAGCTTCCAAAGCAACAAAAACTGAAGAGAAAACTGTAACTGAGGTTAGATATTTAATCTCTTAAGTATTTAGTTATTTTATTCAAAACACAATATTGAACATGCTTGAAAATCTTTGGACAACTTATCTGCTTTTATTAAAAAGAAAATTTTATATAGCAGTGTGTAAATTACTGGGTATGTAGATGCTGTGAACCCAGTCAGTGCATACGAACACTATGATTTGTTTGTTTGTTTCAGGATGATGATCTTTTTGGTAAGTCTGCTCAGAAAAGTAAAAAGCCCAGCAAAGCTCGGGCTAAAACAAAGGATGAGGACTTGTTTAAGGACAACACGGACATTTTTGCTGATGTCCCAGCAGCCAAACCAAAGGAGAAAAAGAAGCATGTACTCGCTAAATTATCATTCTCGTGTTTATTATTATTCCTAAAAAGGCCACTGAAAAGAAGTGGAATTACTCGCGAAAATAAGGTGTCGCGAATGTGTCTTAAAGACGATGATGGTAGGTTTCCGTCTGTCTGTATACAGTTGAGAGGTACATTGTGCATTTTACGGAAGGTGCGGGGTTATCATTTTGCTTTGTGGGGTTATTAATAGTACAGTGGTGACTTGAGAGGTTTCATTAGGAATTCAAACAAATGGTATATTGTTGGGTTAAAGGTCTATATTTGTGGGGTTAAAGATCTATATTTGTGGGGTTAAAGATCTATATTTGTGGGGTTAAAAATTAATTATTTAATATCAAGTCAACTTTACAGGCAACTAATTATAAGTACTTAAATTTGTTACTGTTTATCTGAAGAACTTAGAACGGATATAGCAATAACATTTTTCAACTACTGCATAGCAGTAACAATGCAAAAAAATGTTTTTATTTGAGGATAACTATTGCATCAAAGTAAATTAACCCAGCATGTTTTCACATGAAGATGATAGACAAGAATATCCCAGAAAGTGTTAAACAAACAACCCCACTATGCTATAAAGATATAACAGACAACACTAACCCCATAAATTATAAGACAAACAACCCCACTATGTACTCTCATAAAGATAATAGACAACACTAACCCCATTAAGCGTTTGGACAGCAACCCCACTATGTACTCTCATAAAGATAACAGACAACACTAACCCCATTAAGTTTTGGACAGCAACCCCACTATGTACTCTCATAAAGATGATAGACAACACTAACCCCATAAAGTGTTTGGACAGCAACCCCACTATGTACTCTCATAAAGATGATAGACAACACTAACCCCATAAAGTGTTTGGACAGCAACCCCACTATGTACTCTCATAAAGATAATAGACAACACTAACCCCATAAAGTGTTTGGACAGCAACCCCACTATGTACTCTCATAAAGATGATAGACAACACTAACCCCATAAAGTGTTTGGACAGCAACCCCACTATGTACTCTCATAAAGATAATAGACAACACTAACCCCATAAAGTGTTTGGACAGCAACCCCACTATGTACTCTCATAAAGATAATAGACAACACTAACCCCATAAAGTGTTTGGTCAGCAATCCCACTAAGTACTCTTATAAAGATAATAGACAACACTAACCCCATAAAGTGTTTGGACAGCAACCCCACTATGTACTCTTATAAAGATAATAGACAACACTAACCCCATAAAGTGTTAGGACAACAACCCCACTAAGTACTCTTATGAAGATAATAGACAACACTAACCCCATAAAGTGTAACAACCCCATTATGTTCTTATATAGATAAAAGATAACATTAACCCCACAAAGTGTTAGACAAGAACCACAATATGTTCTGATAGAAAATATCAGACATCTTAGTAACCTCAGAGTGTTAAACAAACAACCTCGCTGTGTTCTCATGTAACAGATACCAGTAACCATATGAATTTAAGTGTTTGAAAACCCCAGTATGTTCTAATATCAAAAAACTCTACCAGGGACTGGTAATAAAAGAACAAGTACCCCCACTATGTTCAATCGCAACTTCTCGAGCCTTTCTGACTAGCTGACAAACGACCTCGAATGTATTAGGTAGACGCCATGGCAACAATCCCCCCTTTTCATCATCTTCGAAATAAATGCATGAAGACCTTTTATCTGTGGAATATTGAGTTTAACTTTATTCAATGCTATGATATTACATAAAATATACTATAAAAGGGACTTCTTACTTCCTCTATCCTATATTTGAAAAAAACAAGACAAGCATAACCTTTAACATCAGGTGATGTTAATACATTCGAGGTTGTTTTTCCGAACTCTGACGGAAAGACCCTGAGTGAGATGATGCAATTGCCAGTGCATCATATCCTTTTTTTTTTACTATTAAAAATACCAAACAATACTCATAATACTTTTTCCTATTTTGATAACATACTCGAAAATTTGTTTTAAATATTTTTCAAACTATTTTTAATTGGATAATCTCTTTATCTTTACTGCTTATTTCTAATGAGAATTTTTCCTTTGAATCTGCTGGTGCATGAATTTGAAGTGTACATTATGCATCAAAAGCATACATAATTTCATTGTAAATTAATAATGATAAATAAAAGAGATGATCCTGATTTTTTAAAAAAAAAATTTAATTAAACTTTTCAGTTACTCGACAAGTTGAACACAGATAAGAAACATGTCAATAAATGTAGAACACAGAAAAAAAACCCTCAAAATTTGAGACAATCTTCATAGATGTAAAAAAAAAAAAAAAAACAAGTATATAGTGAGTTGTCAAATAACTCTAAAACTTGCATGTTATTGCTAATTATTTTAAACAAAATATATTAATTCAAATGAAGTTTTAAAAAAAAAAGTGTATAGTCAAAAATTCTCATCATTTTGCATTTTAAAATTGATCTTAAAACAAAAATAACGATGTACATCCTTCTGGAAAATATACTCAAACTTACAGCTGCACCCCCACTCCCATCCCCTAAAATAAAATGAAAAAAAAAAAACCAACAAGCAATTGATTTATAATTTTCAAAAAAATAAAAATCAAACAAGATAAATGTACCGGTACATTTCAGTTTAATAATTATTTCTCACATTTAAAATGAGATCGCTAATTAAAAAAGAAGAAAACTATGACTGTTAATGTATAGAAATTCGCCATGCCGAATGCAATGTTCATAAAAGATCCTTTTGTCTTAAAGCTGAACACTACTCATAAACATAAGTAATCAGAGATTACATAGCTCAATTCAAACATTGATTACTTCAAGTAAGACACTGTCTCACATTTAACTAATAATCAAGAAGTTAATTTAAGGTTTGCAGCAACTTGAGAATAGACATCCAAATACTTGAAACTAGTTGCCCATCAAGAAAATGTAATTCAAATCCACGACCCATGTAAATGTTATCTTTTTTAGATCAACTTTCAAAAATCGATTCATCTTCTTTTTCTGAAAAGTAAGTCAGGTCCTGAATGTCGCCGTCTGGAGAAGGCAATGGCAAGAATGAATCGGGATTGTGCTTGTTTTTCTGAAAAGTCTTTAACTCATACTTCATGTATACCTGTCAAAAAAATATGCAGTAAAATATATTTTTAAATGATAATGTTGAATTTTTTTAAAGGTTATGTTTTAATTTATTGTAAAATAATATAATTGTTGTCTTGATTTTATGGGCACTTATAACATGTACTAACCGTTGATCTGGATGTCTTTAATAGTTGCTTTCCTTAAATTTGTGAACTATATTCAGATCACAAATTGTGTGTTCAAGTCATAGGTTTGTTCTTTCAACTTTATGAATGTCCGACGCCTGCTGGTGTTGCTGCAACAATAGAGTGGCCTAGATCATCAAAGTTCCACTGATGTTCACTTTCAGTGGTATCTGAACTCTACAAAGGAATACAGAAGCAAATGTTTATTTATAACACATACAAAAATTCCGAGTTACTAATTAAAATTCATCGAAATTTATTTATAGCATAGTTGTCATGTACTGTGAACTACTTTCTTATATTGGTAAAAGGTGAAAAAGTACAGTCAAACTTGTTTTAAGCTTTGGGAAGTCCAGAAACTAGCCACTTAAGACAGGTGGCCTCTTATTCCAGTTTGCCCAAGAAGTAGCCAGTCGGTCAATAAATAAACAGCAATAACCACTACAGTTGATTTAATTAAACATGTCAATTTCACAAAACCTTTGTATGTGTGTATACATATATTTATCCATGCTTATTTAAAAAGAATTCCAAATTTTTAAGGTTTTGTGCATGTTTCTGTTCCTACAAAACAGTTAAACTTCATACATTCATAAGTGTTCTTTTGTTACATTCAAATATATGATAATTGAATTACAGTATCATTCAAGAAGAAATACATGTGCCTTACTACTATCTATTTTTTTAATAAGAAAAAATACACAAGCTTTAATTAAAAGACAGTTTAATGGTGAATTAAATAAAGTATAAAAATTTATTTCAGTAAGTGTCAATAAAATCCATTCAAAAAACTTCACTATCACATGTTCAGGTAATGATCAGCAGTGTAACCCCCCCCCCCCTTTAATTAATCCTCGATCAACTAGTTTGCTGAAGTTTTTAAAGTCTGGTAAATTTTTCATATTATTTTTATAAAGCTGTCAGAATTTCTATCTAACATACAGACACACACAAAAAATTATTCAATTGACCAAAGATTTGTATTTACGCAGTTTAAAATCATTCTACTACAACACAGGTGTTTGTGCAGTAGAGCGTAACTAATCCCTATCGATCGTCTCCTGGGGCTCGTTTCTCAAAAAGTCGTAGATTTGTGCCTAAGTTAGTCCGACTAAAAAAGTTACGCCAAAATTTAGACGGGCCTAAATCGCATTTCAGAAAGCGGCGTAAGACTGGGTCTAAGACTAAGACCTCTCCGCTAGGTACTAAGCATGCGCAGATCGCATTTTATTTGGTTTAGAGACTACAATGACATGTGGCGGATCAAATTAATATAAAACTTGAACCTAAATAAAGGGTGTAAAGCACAGGAAGCACGAGCACACTTGCATGTTTTCCCTTTTCACCGTCTTTCAAACAGATCTATTACGCAAACCCATCTGTATTATCAAGTTCAAAACATTAATATACATGTAGTAGCGGATTCAGAAATCTTGAAAAAGGGGGCAGATTGAGGTCGGGTTAGGCGCCCACAGCCACACTGAACAAAACTGATTCAGTAAATCTTTTATTATAATTTTTGACACAGCCTCCCTCTATACATCCACAAGTTATATTAGATATCTACATTAAAACCAAATGATGTACATCCTACATGTACTTGCGAAAAAAAGTACTTGCAATTAAAAATAATTATCCTATGACAGTGTATGTGTAAAAGCCATATATGGCTAGGGGCTGGTGGAACAGGCTCGTAGCAAAAATTTTGAAAGTCTGGGAAGGGGAGGGGGGCAACCAGTATCTGAAGGAATTTTTTCTGTATTTAAAATACTTAAAACGCAGATAGAGAGTGAAAGGACAGAGCCCCCGACCAACAGGCGTACTGTGAAAAATTTATCAGTTATGAAATCGTAATTATCATAAGGAGAATTATTAAAACATGGATAAGAGATTTTTTTTTAAATAATCAGTTGTCTTAAAGACTATATATGGTTTTCCTTGGCTCCAGTTTTTGTTAAAATTTAGACGTCAATGAACCTCAATGAAATTTATGTTTTTTGAAAGGATAAAATTTATATATTTCTTTTATCTTTATATTGATATATTGATTTAAGTAATATGCAGAGAATTAAAGGTTTTTAGTGCCTTAGTTTTAAACAAGACTTCAAAAAATGACAATTTTGACATAGTAAGCGATGATTTTATATACGTGCGACGCCTTAAGAAATTTACACATGTAAAACATTTTCTGAATGGCGGCTTAAAAGTCTAAAATGGCCCATACCATATATAATTCTTTATAATTTCAATCAATTTATTCAATATGAATAGACATACATTGGCAATCAAGGTGATACTTGTACCTGCATTTATGATACATGTATTACACATTTTGGACATAGTTTTACATTGATATCGTCATGAGAATTTACATAGGCCATGTAGAAATACATATGCATATACACCATTTGCATTATAACACACGCATTCTCAATTTTAATGGAAATATTTTAGAAATCTATAATAGTTACTAGATTTATTGTCTGTAATATGGTTCACAAGAATTCGATTTAAAACTATTAAGCTTTTGCAAGTCATTAAGAAAAAACGATTAACTCATCTACTAGGGCTGGGCAATAATATCGATATTTCAATATATTGCAATACATCGACAAAAAAATATCGTATCGCAATACGATTTTGTAATATCGATATATTGGCAATATGCTTAGATTATGGAATTTTGTCATTAAATATAAAAATGAACTTATGAAAGGTTTGTTATTAAGCCAAACAGTAAGACATAAGTTGTTTTGTGGGAACATTTCAGAGCATAACCTAAATGAAATCAACAAGATTTTTTTTCGGTGTTGGTTACTTATCATGGTTATGTACATTCTGCATGTAAATTAAAGTAAATATAGTAAGAAAATATCATTAAAATTACATTGAAAATATTGCAATACATATCGCAATACAGTTAAAAATATCGCAATATATCGCAATACGAAATCTCAGGCCAATACCCAGCCCTACCATCTACACTTCTCGACAATGAACGGTCTTATGAACAGAATACTTTCAGTATAATACTCGAACATTTTACAAATTCAAATTTTTCTGTTTTATTAGTATTATATTTAAAGACATGCAATCAAAGGGGAAAATTAAAGAAGCATTGACTTGATTGATGGCATAGTTACCGAATACAATGTATTTCTTATTATCTAAAATATATTTTTAAAAATTAATATTGTTTGAGGATTTATTGAAACATTATACATTTCAAAACAAAAAAATATCCGGAACCTGGGGGGGGGGGATAAGTAATTGAGTGACCAAAATATTCAGCCGAGAAGAGAAATGCTGAAAGTGGGAATCAGCCCATAAATTATTCACCTTTTTAAAACAGAAAACGCATTATTGCAATAAAAAAACGGGAGGGTTGCAGCCCCCCCCCCACCGACAACGCGTGCCTACATTAAAAAAATAATAAAATCTGGCACTTCTTAAACTCCTACCCAACTAGAATTCGAAATTCTTAATTACAAATTTCTAGTTCATCCCACCTTTCGTGAAAAAAAAATCGATGGATTTTACTACCTGTCTACATAATGTTTTATGTTGTTTATTTATTTTCATGATTTTTCGCATATGATATAATTATGTGCATGTATATGAATAGGTATTATATCGCATATGTATAAAATGATATTTTTTTTAACTCTTTATGCTTAAAACACTTGTCCTTTTCACAAGTTGTGTACAGACTAAGAACTTACGCCTACTCATGAGCAGGCCTAGATTTAAACCAAAATTTAGTCTCGACTAAGTCTCCGCCTTTTTGTGAAACGCTACTTAGTCCGACTTCCGGGTTTAGTCACTGATTTAGTCCGGACTAAGCTTACGCTTGGTCGCAGGCCTTTTTGAGAAACGAGCCCCTGATAGTGAAATTCACAAGATAATCATGCTATACAAAACATTTGTTTTGACAAGAGTTGCAATTAGAGCTTCTACACGGAATCAAAATCTAACAGGTGTGAAAATACTGATAGCCCTGTATTAGCTAAGTCACATACTCTCACTGTAAATATTCAAAGTAATGATGAATTAAATTAATGTTGTAAATTACAAAATGTAGCTTTAAGCTTGAATATCATTAAGTTTAGCTATTGAAAAACTATTAATTGTGATTTAATTCTTTTAAATTTTCAATCGTCGACCTTGAAAAATAAGTACAAATTGATCTTACAGGACAATAATATTTTTTTCATTAACACAAACAGAGTTATATATACGTATCTAAAGGTAATTTGTTTAATTTCTTTAATAGGTGAATTTTATTATCGGGCACATAATTACACAAGCGAATGTGTAAAAAATGTGACATATTGGGTATTTTAACAACTGATTAAAATGTCCTGCACTCATTTATAAACATTGATTGTCATTTATCAAATTGATATACCACTAAATTTTACAACCTAATTATACAACCCCATGTTGATTCCTACGAAGCCTACTTGCTGTGAAAATTTATTGCAGTGACATTGTTAGTTCCATTTTTCCATTCTGATTTTCTCTCTATAGATTAAGGTACGATTACAAGTACATATAAACAAATGTGTGAAGAGTAGATAAACAATTGGTACGTATCTAGAATGAATTCAAAGAGAGAGAGAGAGAGAGAGAGAGAGCAATTATACTATGAAACAGGATAAAATTAAAGCCAAAAATATTCAATTTGAAAAAATTTAAACACAGAAGATTTAAAAATTAATCGGGAGGGGCGGAAGAGGGGTGAAAAATCCAGAGATTTTGTCTCCCGTCGGAAGAATAACATGTATTTATGTTATGAGATATCTGCATGTATTTACCATAGGTATAGAGAAAATTCGAATTAAGAAAAAAACACGATCGTTTTTGGAAGTACATAAGCCAAGTAGTACTCCAACACGGATTAAATTATGGAGATTTATTGACAGTTGGAGCATATTATATGGAAAATTTAAATGGTTTGGATTTTTATAGCAAAACACGAGTGAAAATACGTACCAGGTGTGCTTTGGATGTATTGCATGTGTATTCATAAATAATATTATCTTTTTTTACTGGCCAACGGGGCGACCTACTTGCAGAAAACCACTAGCCCGACCCCCGGGTATCGGTCGATTTTCGTTGCAGACCTCTGATTAAAAAAAGAACTATCAGTGCATTCATTATTATTTTTTTTCTACAAAAGCCCGTTTTCAATAGGTATGTGTTTATGTGGACTAGGGCCTACAGATTTCCTTTCCTTGACTTTAAATAAATTCTACAACTGCATAATGTACGTATGAAGCATGTCAAACAACTTACAAAGCTTTTTTTCAATGTGGTGCAACAAAATAGTAAGACTTACTGCATTTGCTTTTTGTGTTTCCGAATTTCCTCACTGCTAATACAAAGTGTCCAAACACAGCTACTTCCGTATTCTGCGCATGCGCAGTTAGTTTTAAATATATGCGCATGCTCAGGTATTCGGAACTCCTGGATTCAATTACCGAACTCCTCTAAACAGCAGATTTCTGAATGTCTGAGCGTTTTGGGCTAAGGACATGTCCAAAATTTGGACAAAGTCTTTGTGAGGTTTAATCTAATTTTAGGTTTTTCGACCTCATAGAGTAATTTTGAACGTAAATAGACCTCTTCATTATGGGGTTAATCCCACAGTACCAAAAAAACCCCACACTGCTGGAAAATACGTTCATTTTACCCCACAATGTACCTCTCGTAAGAACAGACGGAGTCTGTCCGTCCGTCCGTCTGTAAACTTTTCACATTTTCGACTTCTCAAGAACCACTGGGCCAATTTTGACCAAACTTGGTACAAAGCATCCTTGGGTGAAGGGGAATTTAAATTGTTAAAATGAAGGGACATATCCCCTCGCAAGGTGAGATAATCAAGAAAAGACAAAAATAGGGTTGGGTCATTAAAAAATCTTCTTCTCAAGAACCACTGGGCCAGTAAAGCTGAAACTTATGTGGAAGCATCCTGGGGTAGTGTAGATTTTAAATTGTTCAAATCATGACCCCCAGGGGAAGGGTGGGGCCACAATGGGGAATCAAAGTTTTATATAGAAATATATAGGAAAAATCTTTGAAAATCTTCTCAAGAACCACTGGTCCAGTAAAGCTGAAACTTATGTGGAAGCATCCTGCTATAGTGTAGATTCTAAATTGTTCACATCATGACCCCCAGGGGAAGGGCAGGGCCACAATGGGAATCAAAGTTTTATATAGAAATATAGAGAAAAAATCTTTGAAAATCTTCTTCTCAAGAACCACTGTGCCAGAAAAGCTGAAACTTGTGTGGAAGCATCCTGGTATAGTGTAGATTCTAAATTGTTCAAATCATGACCCCCGGGGGAAGGGTGGGGCCACAATGGGGTATTAAAGTTTTACATAGAAAGATATAGGAAAAATCTTTGAAAATCTTCTTCTCAAGAACCACTTGGCCAGAAAAGCTGAAACTTATGTGGAAGCATCCTGGTATAATGTAGATTCTAAATTGTTCAAATCATGACCCCTGGGGGAAGGGTGGGGCCACAATGGGGAATCAAAGTTTTCTATAAAAATATATAGGAAAAATCTTTGAAAATCTTCTTCTCAAGAACCACTGGGCCAGAAAAAGTTAAGCTTATGTGGAAACATTCTGGGGTAGTGTAAATTCTAAATTGTAGGAATCATGACCCCCGGGGGAAGGGTGGGGCCATTATAGGGAATCAAAGTTTTACATAGAAATATATAGGAAAAATCTTTGAAAATCTTCTTCTCAGGAACCACTGGGCCAAAAAAGCTGAAACATATGTGCCCATGGAAGGATCATGGGGTAGTGTAGATTTCAAAATGTCTAAATTATGATCAGTGGGGTAGGGTTGGGATGCATTATGTATAACAAGGGGGAAATCTGGTAAAGAACAGAATGGTCAAAGCTTCTCAGGTGAGCAATGTGGCCCATGGGCCTCTTGTTAGGGGATTTAACCACATTATCTACATTTGTCCATTACTTCAATGAATAAGCATTATAATAATATACATGTATATTGCATGTGCAATAAATCAAGGGCAAATTGATTAGAATTTTGATATTAGGGGTTTTTAACAACATGGACTTCCACATGACCTTTTGTGGTTTTGTCACCAATAAGAAAAAATAATTTTGAAAAATCATTGGTCCAAGTGTCCCCCAACTAGAACAAAAAAGTATTTACAACCATCGTGGTCTTTCCCTTTTAAAATTGAATATGCGTAACAACTTATTTCTGACTGTTTTGTAGATGATATTTTTGCCACCACACCTAGCAAACCAAAAGCAAAGAAGGAGAAGAAGACAGAAGCCCCCAAGAAGACTGCTACAGATGTTACAGATATATTTGATGATCCACTAAGTTGACATCCTGTGATTTAATACCCTAGAAATGTTATAAAATTGTATCAGAAAGGTGCTACTGTAACAATGGCAGGCAGTAACAATACCATACTAAGAGATTCTTACTTGTTATGAACAAAAGACAGACTTATTAAAATTCTATATTGATGCTATGGTTGTTAATTTCAGTTCTTGTATAACTGATAGTTAAGTTTTAAAAATATATTTATGAATATTCTACGACTTTGTTGGAGTTTTTATGAAAATTTGAAAAATCCTATATTTCCTAGAGGGGTGAGGTTCTTTTTTTTAGCAATGAGCACAATTTAAATCGAGCTTGCATAGACTATTTTTTTTGTGATGAATACAGCTGCAGTTTTGTTTTCGAGTATAAGACGTCTATTGTTTATGCTTGTATCACTGGGAGAGATATACATGACTATTTGGGCCAGCATTTTTTTATTTTTAGGTTTACGAACATCAGAATGAAAAAGTCCCGTAGGAGGAGGAAATAAAAAAAAAAATAAAATTATATTTTGGATACATTATCGACCATTCTACATTAATTTTTGCTTCTTTTTTATGCTCTCCTAACAGGCTTCTTGCCACTGGACGCATAAGGGTTACAAAGGGGAAAATACAACTTTAATTCTTTATTTCATCATCTACCTGTTGGGGGCAGTGATATAAATCTTTTGATGTTGGACAAAATACAGATTTTTTAAAAAAAAAATCATTCTTTTAAATCTCTTTTAATGTATCTTCATTTTTGTTTTTAATGTGTGTTAGGTAGAAATTATTCTAAAATATTAATATACTTGAGACCTTTAAAAGTAATAATTCCTTTCATAAAACAGACAGGGAGTATTCCCAAGGAGTATTGAGGAGTAGAGTGGAATTTTTTTCAATTAAGTGTAAAATAATTTTTCTGGCTGCCATAAACGATACTACATGCCTGTATATATTTGTATATTCTTGTTTTTAAATAGTTGAAATATTTCATTTCTTTAGGCTATTCTTTATTTCTTCCTCAAATGGACTTAACTTCTCCCATAGTTTTATTCATTACATCTGATGCATAAGCGACCTTTTTCTGAAGAATGATGCTAAGACTGTAAGCTATGACAGAAACCTAAACAATGTCTCTGACAATAGCTACCATGGGCAGTTTTAAACCTGTGGGAGGAAAATAATTTACAATTACAGACAGTTACTTTTGAATACGGATACATAATTATCTCACCAACATGTCACTTTGCAACAAAGTCGTCAGCATTTTATTGTTCTCTGAACGGGTGAAACGTTTTGAATGGCCCTCCTATCGATAAATATTTACATTAAACCAAGCTTTAGTGCTGCTATGGACTTGACACAAATCTCCCTTCATTGATTACCCGCCATGTTTAAAACCGGAAGTACGAGTTCGTAAATTTGAATTCTCGATCCCGACTCAAATTTGACATCGGAAAGAAAAAATTCTGTTTTTCTCAATTTTATTTTTTTTCTGAAAATTCAAAAACTTGAGCGGCGGGTTTGTAAACCTAAAAATAAAAAAATGCTGGCCTTGGTTTGACTTGTCTGGCTATCATAGAAACGATCATGACTCAAGACCTTGACTAGATCAGATATCTCAAGGTCTTGAAGAATGTGAATGCCATAATCTAAACTCACTTGAATCTCAGTTATTTGGCACTGCAGTGAGATACTCAGGTTGTGAAATGGTATCTTTACTCTATAGAAATTTTAATTTGAATGAAGACAGATTCTAGTCCAGTTGAGCTCTGTTAATCTGGATGCTTGCAAAGGATCCAAATGATATAAGCTTCCAGAAAACAGAAGGATACTTTTATGATTGGTATGGGGTATTTGTAAATTAAGGTTTTATCCTCATATATTTTGTCTGCTAAAAGGTGCATCCAAATTATTGAAAAAGATAACTTACTGTAATATGTTGTTGCTGCTGATTCAAAGTTATGTGATTATCTGGCATCATATACAAGATAAGAGTTACTGGGCAGAGAGAAACACATATAACGAGATGTGTTTGTGAAACACTATGTGCCCGGCGACAACACATGCAAAGTTAAAAAAACATATTTTTAGCATATAGGTCAGTCAAGGTCACAAGGTCATTGATCTTGGTGTCATTTGAAAGGGCTTAATTAGTGGAGTATACCTGCCAAATATTAAGTCTCTTATCTTACTTCATTCAAAAGTTATGGCGAAGGTTAAAGTTTCTTGACAAAAAAAGCTATATTTAGCATATAGGTCACAGTCAAGGTCACAAGGTTATTGACCATGGTGTCATTTAAAAAAGCATAATCAGTGGTGTATGCATACCAAATACGAAGTCTCTATCTTTTATGCTTCAAAAGTTATGGCAAAGCTTAAAGTTTGCAGAAAAAACTATTTTTAGCATATAGGTCACAGTCAAGGTCACAGTCATTGACTTGGTGTCATTTGAAAGAGCTTAATAGCCAGTTTCGAGATTGTAACTCTCCTGCAATAAAGGCGCAAAAAGTATCCATTTCAGCATTGAGGTGGGACACTTTGCTTATGTATACAAACGTGCATAAATAAATGAACGATTTCTATGGCTTTTAAAATTTATTTAATGTTATAGAAAGATAAAGATGTTAATCAGTGATGCATTTTATGATTTGGTCAAGCTCAACTGTGTATATTTATGAATCTACTTTCAATTATCGGGTACTTAAAAACGAAATAAACGTCGTGGTCTTCATAAAAGTAAAAGATTTTCTTGATTGTACAAACATTCCCTAAAAAGTTAGTGGGTTTTTTAAAGTTATAATAAGGTAAAAAATCAATGTGTCATTTAGATTTCCGACATGTAATGATCAGCTTTATGTTTACCGTATTTATTAGAGGTCCATATATCTCTTTCCTCGTCTGAAAAGTCTCACATGCACTGAATTTTCTTTTTTGTTCCGAATTTTTTTGCTTTAAAAAATGACACCTTTACTATAATTCGGTTGTTCTTGAGTTGAACAGTGCATCCTTACAAGTATATAGTAGATAAACCAGTATATCGTATGGAAGGGAATTACCGCCAAAAGTCTATGTATCTTGCTTTTATTCTTATTCTGCCTACTTCTTTATGCTTTGTTATTGTTGTAATTATATGTCACTTTATTGTTTTCGTATTCGTCTTTATTACATTACACTTGAGCTTTTATTGTTCTTTATATTGTCCTTACTTCTATGTTGCTTTATTCTTGTGGATACATTCTACTTTCTTTTAATTTGATACTGTTTTTTAAATAAACTATCTCTATTATCTCGATTACGAACGTAAATTCAATCATGTAAACAATGCCGCCTAGCGTTATAATGCGGCACTAAATTCAATGAAGACGAATGTAAGTTGTCCGAATTTAGTGCCGCATTATAACGCTAGGTGGCAGGGTGTTCGCTATACGAGTGTTGGTAAAAATAGGTAAGCAAACCCGGACCGGGGTTATTAAAGATTTTTCAATTTTCTGCCTTAATACTTTATCAATCGAACTTAAATTTTCAAATGATGTTTGTTATAAGTTCAGGTATGTACCCGATAATGCCATTCCCTCGGAAGATGGCAAGATTTCCCCTGGAAGACTGACTACATAGTGATGCTTCCTTCGGAAGACTATTCAGTGAGACTTCCCCCGGGGAGTTTCAATATATAGCTAGTCTTCGGTGGGAAATCTAGCTGTATATAGCAATTCGTCCCCCTTCATAGCAACCCCTCCCCCGAATATTTTTTTAAATTGTAAAACAATGTTTATATGTTAACGTTTTCAATTTTATAAGAAAAGTTATACGTCCTACATAAATAAATGTTTAAATGAAACCATTTTAATAGTGGTTAATGAGCTTAAGGTCTTACGCAAGGAAATAGCCAATCAAAATGAACTTAGTTTAATAATTTAATCATTTTAACCATTTAGTTTAACATAGATAACCTTCACGAGTACAAATGGATAATGAATTCCGCCCCCGCCCCCCCCCCCCCGGATGCCCCTCCACTCGGGTGCAATCGCCCGCGTGGCACTGTGGTTACGGCGTCTGCTCTCTGGTCACGAAACACAGTAGTAAGGAGTCAATCAATACGTCGTGGGTTCGAATCCCACTATGGGACGTGGAGTTCGGTCCTTCGGATGAGATCGAGAGCGTATTATCCGAGGTCCCGTATCGCAGTAGGTGCTGGCCCGATAAAAGATCCCCCACTGCCCAATGGCTATAAGCGCCGAGTATATAGGACAAATTTGCAGCTATCCAACGGCAAGAGGTGGCTTCTCCATTTGAGTTAAAAATTCTCAAATTTAAAGGGACGTTATACAATCATACCCCCAAGTCTCAATATATATACTGACTTCCGTCTGTACGACATCCTATGGGGTAAGTTTCACCGGTAGAGGGGAGGATGCCACGAAACATTTTCCTAAACGTAACATACTTTTTACTACTGGAAAAGTTCAGCGAAAGGCTTGTTGCCCCCATCCCTTACACTTTTTGTTGCAGTACTAATCACATGCTAATACAATGTAGTCAATTCATATATTAAAGTAGTTAAATGTACTTAGTGGCATATGTACATATGAGTTATATTTGGTACTGAAAAAAAGTTGACAACCCCCCCCCCCCCCACCACCAAATATAGAATTTTCAAGTTTTAAGATATTTTAACTCTCCTGAGTCCTGGCTGATGTATAATACGGTGCGTACTAAAAAATATTTCTTTTCTTTATTAAAAAGTGCTATTTCAATATAAAATATTAATGTATGAAAAAAGACTGGGGAGTTTCTAGTATGCCTAAGGTGTTGCCTTGTTCCAACTTTGCCTACCAATAACACTCCTCACTCCTTTGCAAAGCCCCGTCCCTAGAATCACACGCATGAGCAATTACTATCTGTCGTGAAATAAAGTTCAGTTCAGTGGAACCAGTGACGGATTTAAGGAGGGGGTGCATCCGGCGCCCCCACCCCCTAAAATTGTCAAAGTTAACATAAATCACAGTTTCGTCTAGAAAATGTAAATATGCCTACTTGGTAGACCTCATTTTTACCCTACAAAATATCTAGAACCCAGGAGCTTCCGGGGGTTCGCCCCCTGAGCCCCCACCAGGGCTTTGGCCCTTGACCTACTGGGAGCCTCAAGGCGGCCTCCAGACCCCTTGCCTTCTTTTGGCGCCCCTCTAACTTCAATTCCTAGATCCAAGCCTGGGAATGTCCTGAAAAACAACTCAATTTATAAATTTATAAAGGGGCATCTAGTATCAAAATATTTAACATTTTTATGTCAATTAAACTGTTTAACGGGAATTCAATTATCCAACAAATAACTTTAGTAGAGTGATATTTTTTCAGGCGAGAGAACTGTGACGTCGCATCGGTTTTGAAAATTCAAGCTATCCGCTGAAAACAACTTGACAAGCAAAAAAAAAAAAAAAACAAACAAAAAAACAAAAAACAAAAAAACCAAGGAAATTGTCCAAACTTGAAAATACATAGGCGTCGATCGGAACCGCAGAGAGGGGGGCCCCCACTTTTTCCCAAATTTTGACTTTTTTTTGAAATTTAACATTACTGCGTAGGTTTAGCCCCCCCCCCCCCCCCCACACACACTTTCCATGGACTCGATGCAGCATAGGTTTTAAATGTGGAAAGTGGTGGTGTTTTGAAAAAAAGAAATTGGCACTGAAATTTGAACCCCCCCACCACACACGATATAGGATTTTTGTGTGTGGACAGTGGACATTTCTCTCTCTCTTTTTTTTTTTTTTTTGCTTGTCAAGTTTTTTTTTTTTTTTTTTAAGGTCTAAAAAATATTTCTTACGCTTAACCCCCTCCCGCCCCAACTTTCACTTTGCTTCCGATGCCAATGAAATCATATTAAGGGGGCGGGTGGGTTTTGGGTTAGATTCAACTTCTGCTATAGTATCAAATTTAAATGTTATCCCTACCATACTACATTAACCTTATTTGACCCTTACCCTTACAAAAAGTGGGTCGGCCTTTCAATGAGCATATTCAGTAAAGTACCGGTATATAAAGTTATGTTTAAAAAAAGAGGCCGCTATCCCAGAGGAAATAAATATGGAGTTTCCATCATTGGATCGGGTGATCGGATTCGGCCTTCAGATGTTCGATTGATAAAGTATTAAGGCAGAAAATTGAAAAATCTTAATAACCCCGGCCCGGGTTTGCTTACCTAGTTTTACCATCACTCGTAGCGAACACCCCTGCCACCTAGCGTTATAATGCGGCACTAAATTTTGACAACTTGTATTCGTCTTCATTGAATATGCTTCATTCTTTGTGTGATTGAATTCACGTTCGTAATTGAGATAATCATTTAAGAAACTGTATCAATTTAAAAGAAAGTAAAATGAATTAACAAGAATAAAGCAACATAGAAGTAAGGGCAAAATGAAGAAGGATAAAAGTCAAAGTGAAATGCAATGAAGACGAATATGAAAACAATAAAGTGACATATAATTATAATAATAACAAAGCATAAAGAAGTAGGCAGAATAAGAATAAAAGCAAGATACATAGACTTTTGGCGGTAATTCCCTTCCATAATATCGATGATGCGATATATCCAATAATAAATATCTGTCCCACCTGTTTGTTTACGCGACAACCAAACTCCCCTCCACAACGAAAGAGCGCATCCAAGGGAGATAATCTCGAAACTTGCGTATTAGTGGAGTATGCATAACAAATATTCAGTCTCAATCATTCATGGTTCAAAAGTTATGGCAAAGGTTAAAGTCTGCAGACAAACAGCTAGACAGACAGACAGGACAAAAACAATATACGCCTCGGACCTTTCGATCCAAGCGCATGAAAATGATATGTTTGCCATTGTCTTAAAGTCCTCTCCCAGAATAATGTAAGCTTAATTATATTCTGTTTCTGATTTCCAATTTCAAAGTCATATCAAAGGTCAACATCAGCCACATGATATGTAAATTATCACCTTTTTATCAACTGTCTGACAGAGTATTCAACCGAATGAAAAGAATTACACAAAATGAGTTGAAATAGTTTATTAAGAATTTGAATATGCGTATGCTTTTGGCTGTGACTCCCTATTACTGACAAATAATACCAGTATATAACTTATGAGTTAACCAAAGCATAATTAAAAGCATGCATTGGAAATAGTGTTTTACATAGTAGAATGTGAACTTTACAAAATTCAAAAATCTATTAAATAAATGTACGACTACATGCCTATTCACCTGAGCATTTTCTTTATAAATTTTTGCACTATTGCACAAACAAAATGCACATTTGTTAGAGATTCTGTATTTTTATAAATATTCGATTCGTTCTTTGGAGCTCAAACAAAGAGAGCTTTACCTACCCATAAAAAAAGTTCACTTGTATGATGTATCTAATGGTTTTGCTTGAAAAGGGAATACTAGTACTCCCCTGACTATGTGCTACTGTAGTAAAATAGACTGAAGCTAGATTCACTCTGAAGCTCAACTTTAATTTACTGTTGAACAAAGCTCCAGTATGCCTGTCTACATATGAAATCAGAACAATTACAAAGTATCAGCATTTCAGATTATTTAGAAAATGCAGTACCACCTGAAAACATTGGCAGTTGCTTGAAATTATTCAAGTCACACTCTCTTTAGTGAAAAAAATATATAAGAAATTATAAGGTATACTGGTAGCTCAGAAAAATACCTTCACCTTGTTCAACATTTCAACAAAAAATACTGTTACAAGTACAATTTCTTTTTCTCATTATTTCAAAACAATTGAAAACATGGCAGATATTTCAACTGCATTTATAACTCACAATTAACATTTGGATTTCTGATTTAGATATAACTTCATATAACTTCATTAATGCTAAAAGCAGAACTAGTATATTGCATTCTGTAAATATTGAATCTTGATAGAGATATTTACGTTGGGACTAAAGGCAAATTTGAAAGGAGGTAGAAAAGTTATAGTCTTTCATAATCATTTGGAAATTCTTACCTCCATATCATATAATTACAAGTATGTTACATTGCACTGAGAATGGTTCACACTTTTATACAGAACTGCTGCCTGACTTAATATTGACAGCCTAGACATAAATCAGTTTAATTTGTTACAATGATAGAATTTACTTAATCTGTGTCTTTAAACAAAAAGCTGCACTGAACTGTTCCCATCAAATCTAGAAAATGTGACCAGAGAAATGGAACAAGTCCTTACTTATAAACAGATTTAAAAATATTAAAACTGTAGATATGATTAAATTAATATAATAGGCAGATCAGCTGATAAAATAATTTTGTGAAATGTTTTTAAGCATTGTTAAATTACTGCACTTCAAACCTCATACACATAAATTGTTAACTGGATATTAAATAAAAACATTAATAGGTATTGAAAAGTGTAAACAATTTATACCCGTTTGATTCACAAATGGCGTAAAAATATTAACAGCAATTCAAATCTCAGAGAAAACTATATATTGCATACACATGTACAATATGTGTCTCGTTAGGTGCAAAATAATTACAGTGCAATCAATTAGTCAATCTAAAGTACAAAGTATTTCATGTATTAAATACAAATTCAAATTCATCTCATCAATAGAATAAGGTTTATACAAAGTCAAAATTTAGTTAGAATAATCAATAAAGTCTTAAGTGCCTTGAATCAAATATATTAATCCACAAGCAGATTGAACACACAATTTCTTTGGCTTATATTACATTATACATGCACAGCAAGAAAAGAAAATGGCAATGATGTAAGTAATGCCTGAGCAATGTTAATATCCAGCCAACAGCTGATACTGGTTTTATTAATGGTACAAGAAATAATATTTTGTGTATAATCTTCAATCATCATTCTCCTTTAAAGGACGCACTGTAGATATCTTATTGTGTATGAATAAGAGAAATGCAATCTTATTCTTTAAATCTATAACTCTAGTACAGAATAATGAGAGGTATATTACATGTATGTATGGTAACTACAGGTACTTTATCCCAAGGTAAAAAGTTGGATTTTATATCAAGTGATACACTATACATTAATGGTGACATCTTTTTTGTATCAATAAATTCAAGCATCAGTTGTCACAAACAATATTTCCTTCTCAGGAAGTAAGGCATTTGCAATTTCTCATTCATATTCTATTGAAACTGCCAATTCATATTATAAGGAATCCAGTCTAAACAAATGTAATGTATTCTTGGGAATATTAAATACAAAGATAAATTGGAGCTGAATTGAATTCCAGATAAATACGTTTTAAAACTGATGTTGGCTCTATGCTTTTATGGCAAAGATTTTTAAGAATTCTTGATGGAAAATGGAAATTTAATTATTTTTATCTACTTACATACATGTATGTAGAGAACACATGTCTGTAAATATCTTGTACATGCATCTGAGTATGATATATTTTGTAAAACTTTTTGAAGGCATGCATTGTTCAGATTTTTCCTAAGGATTCAAATAATTTAATGCTATAAATTTGATATCCATGTTCATACTATATGAGTCTTAATGTTTCATGATTAACATTAAATTTAATGTATATAGCAGCTCAATTGCCTTACTAAAATATTTCATAAATTTCTAAAAATTATTCTATCCTTATGAAAGAACAGATATGTCTCCAAATCTTCAGTCCTGAATCTTAAGATTATAGGTAACTATCTACTATGTAATGAAATGCAGAATTATAAAATATTTGCCATAACTCATTTCAAATGATCAATCACTCTAATTAAGACAAATTCCTGCCTTTCAAAAATCTCTTGTGCAATATTACCAATCTCATATGAACATCAAAATGGAATGTTCCCATTTCTCATATGTCATCTCAGATGACTGTGCATTTTGGAAATGCACTCCATTAGTGGGCCAAAAAATTATATACATGTATATATACATATATCTATATACAAAATTCATACAGCTGACTTTTGTTAACATTGAAATACATGGAATATCTAAATGCACTGGGAATGAGACAAAATCACAATATTATAACGAGATTAACAATGACAAGTTTTATCAACAGTAAACATTCTCGTAACAATCATAAAACACTGTTCTAAGATCTAAGACAAGGTATTAGGTTTTCAAAACCTCAACCATTATGAAAAGGCTGATCACTGAATCCCAACAGCTGTACCTGTTAATTTTGACAACAAAATAGCACTATCTCAAAATACTTTTGTTTTTAATTGCACTTTTAAGGTGTGATAACTTTCGTTATTACATGATTTATTATTCAAAGACAGCAAGGTTTTATAAAAAAAATGTATTTCACAAAAAAATTCAGCAATGGAAGCATTTTAACACTCCCTAAGAAATTGAAAAAAAAATGGACCCACAAACTGTATAATGTACAAATATTAATGAATGTGGGATTGGTGTATATTTGAAATCAAAATGTCAGCAATTAAGTTCTGAAACCCGCAAAAAAGCTATTGCTATATATACATGGCAATATATAAATTACAATTACTGTACTAGACTGAAAGATTAAAATAACACTGGCTTTAAATAGAAATGAGACATAGGATGTGATCTGAGCAACTTTTATGGAGGCCCAACAAAAAAAAGTCAACAAGAGTTTGGGAAGCCCCTTATTTGGTAGACTTTTGGTAAATACTGGCTGACACGGTAACTACCCAGGCTCTGGTCATGTGATCATGCTGACGAACGTTTTGGGGAATACCCCACGTCTTCCCGGTTCTCCATCAATCTCACCCTCCTGTAAAAAAAAACATTGAAAAATCAATACAAAAATACAGTGTTACAATTGTTTACATGTTCAGTAAGAATATTATTCCCTCAACATATTTCAGATCCTCTATAGAGAGTACATCGGTGTGATATATTATACTGTATGCTACCCCCATCCCTCTTCTTTTTTACAATTTGGTAATCTTTTCACTGGAAATTTTTCCCTTCATTTGAACAACTATATATCCTCATCAGTAAAAGAAACATAAATCAAAGTTTGATTTTGGCACTGTAGTTCTATATAAGAATTTGAAATTTTGAAATTTTACAATTTCCAGACACTTGACAGATGGACACCAGTCTTTGATCAGAAAAGATCAGAAAAACTGAACCTTAGACGCACATCTGTTTGATTCTGTTTAATTCTTGAACAATTATGATTAACAATTTAATACATAACCTATAAATTCACTGGACACTTCAGTTTATTGCAGATCACAAAGTCCTGTAAATAAAGTGTGTACTTACCCACCATTCATCCTCCTCTTCCCCCGTTATAACGATTATCTCCCCTTCCCTGAACGTTAGCTCGTCATCATTATCAGCGTCACAGTCGTATATTGCTTGACACTTCTGTCCTATCGGCAGCTTCTTCTGTGGATACATCAATATCATTTACTTATAAACAAAAAATATCAGGTAAAATGAAAGTTACTTTTCTATTTTCCATTCTCCATCTAGCTCTAAAAGAAACTGATCTTCCTTTCTTGGTAAGACAAATAAAATGTACAAGGAAGATGTGCAACAAGATTTATGTCCATTTTTTGAAGTCTGCCAATCTAACAGTGTGGAAAAAAGGATTCAGAATAAAGTGAGTCTTGTATCAGCTAATATTATGGGCAAGACAGAAAGTTGGAAGTGGTAACCTTTAATTCATACATTCTTAACACTGATCAATAATCACCTTCAGTCTCGGAGCTGGTAATGGTGGAGTTTCGTTTTCAGTTGTTGGGGAGTTAGGCTGTGCAGGACTACCATCTGAATAAAAGTCAATGTCTGACATGTTATGTTTTCTTGGGTTCAAACTCAAAGTGATAAATTTACTTCAAAAACATTTTTCATCATAAGATGGAAAATTTAAGCAAAATTTTTCTAGATTTATTGATGTATGAAAATCAGATATGAATTCTATTTTATTTAGTGTAAAATCATTTCATACAGCTTAACTTTGGTGAAATCTACCATGGTTATATCAAAGTGATTGGAAGTCTTAAGCTCTTTTTCTGTATATTACTCTTAATATCTCAAACTCTATGATATCTCAATTTTTTTTATCTTGTTCCTATCAAGTTCTAAACATTGAGGTTTGACTGTAGTTGGGGTCAATGTTTTTGTAAAAATTTATATATACAGAAGATGACATTAACCTGTTAATCATAGACATCATTCGTGGGGGTGTACATTCATGAATAAAAAAATCCACGAATTTCACAACATTCTTCCCCTTGAAAAGTTCACTAATTATAAGTACAGGAACTTACCAGCTGAGCCAGATCCAGATGATCCAATTCTGGGTCGGCTTGACCTACAATAATATTTAAAAAAAATCAATTTTATATGTTTTTTGTTGTTGTTTTACTAAAAATTTCCTTATAAAAATCTTACAACATATAAGTGTTAGAGCACAGTTTTCACTTAGCTTTACCCAATAAAATTCATTTATTGGAGTGACTACTGTGTTTTAATGAAAACAGAAGAATTTTCTGCTTGTAAATTAAAACTTAAGTTCTTAAATAGATTTCCTTTAGGAGTCCACTAACCTGTTGCTACTGACTGATTCTGCTGACGTACGATTTCCAGTGAAGTGAATGGTATTCCTGACGTCTGGTGGTGCCGGTCTTGGGGGTGGATCCGAGGGACTTCTTCTATGGGAAAACCCAATACCACTCCCCTCGGACCTGCAACATTTGATAATTATAAAAGTGTACATTACGTAAGGGTTAATGTACGAGTAGCGCTCCATTTCGGGGCTGAGGCCCATTACTTTTAAGGAATGGAGTGCTACGGGTATATTAACCTGTGTAAAATCCACCTCTCTGAATGCTTGTTTTTATTGTTCGTTAATATAAAATAAAGAATATCTATATGATACACTGTAAATGGACATTATATATTTAGTAGTATTTTTTATATACTATAGAAAGAAAGACGAAAAAAGTGTACTTAAGTTATTCTAATCCTGTGTTTCACAACAGCTTCATTAGCTCAGTGAAATGAGTACCCGACTTCAAAGCGGAGGATACTGGGTTCAATTCTTACCATGGCCAATAAAATTTTCATAATGTGACAATCGATTCTAAAATTTTCTTAAAAACTCTTCTCAAAATTTTCTAAGTTCTTTCCTCGGTAGAGGCACGGAAAGGAGAATAAGAACAAAAGAAATTCCGTTATCAATGAAATTTGCAACTCTCCATTCCTGAAAAGTAATGGAGCGCTCAAACAAAAGAATGACGTCAAAGGTGGATTTTACTCATGTTATTTATCTGTGAAGACTACTGGAGAGCTGACTCCTGGTGAGAATCATGGACCACTTACTTATTTCTGCTGTGGCCAGGGGCTGTGGTGGGTGGGGGTGGCGGGGGTTTTCTCCTGGGTGGGAGGGGAGGTCCTGGTCCCAGCGGTCCCTGCGCTGCACTAGGATCCCTTGGAAATGAGCCTCCATTTGAAGGTGACTGGTTGTGGTGTACTGTTAAAAAAAATAATTTTTAAATGTTACTACAGAACAACAGACTTCAAATTTTACAAACATATTGCTTGAAAGAAATATAAAATGGCCCTTAAAGCCACTGTCCACATATCTTTGGTCTTTAAACAATAAAATAAGAGATAATTTCGCCATTAGTTGAATAAATTCAAGAGTCTTAGGAAATAAAGCATTTCTTCAAAAAGCTTTACTTGATGCAGACATGCAGAAAAAAACATTCTAAGAAAGGCTTGTACACGACATGCTAAAATAGTTTTCTAATCATTTTTAATTAAAAATAATAACATAAATTAACAAATATGATACATAAAGATTTTTATGAATCATACAAACCTATTATCCTGGTAAGTTTTTATTTTGAGTGATTACTTTTTACATACTCATGCAGCCATTTAATGTAGCCTTATAACAGACCTAACAGGATAATGATTTTCAGCCTCTTAGTATCCTATGTGAGAAATTCTAAAAATAGGTCACAATGACCTACTTTTTTATTGTAACATTCTATGGACCCAAGATGCATCAACTTACAAGGTCTGATGATTCTAAACCTGCCTTAGGCTCACAAGAGTTAAAAATCTTAACAACAGGGAATAATTACATGCTAGTCGATGTACAAATCCCATATTTTTTTATCAATGTATCATCGAATCAATGCATTTGAATATAACATGCTAAATGTTCTGGCAGCCATCTTTTTGAACAGAACATGTTTACATGTTAAAAGTTTGTGCTGTAATGCTACTTCAAATGTTTGTAGTGAACTATTCAACATGAGAATACAGCTTCAGAATGCTGAGTGCTAATTTATCCATCACCAGATATGGAAAAACTCAGTATTTATACATGCAAAAATAGAAGATATGGCAGCAAACAAAAGCTTTCAGAGAATGACAAAGAATGTCAATTCATAAATATAAACATATTCTAAATGTGGATAGTTCCATTGTGGATCTGAAGAAACACTGCCTAAGAGGTGATAATCAACATTTATTCTAGTAAATATCCACAATGACCAAAAAAAAATAAATAATAAAAATACAATATATTCTAGAACAAATAGCACTTAAATATGATGAGAAGAGGAGTACAAAATAATGAATAATGTGTGTTGCAGTATGAATAACTCATGTACGAGTATGCCAGAATACATGTATATATGACATATAATGAGGTTTGGCTTGTCTGAGAAGCGAGGTGTTCCATTCAGCACAGAACAACAGAAGTATCGAGCGAAGTTCTCCATGCTGAATACTCACAAACGCGTAGACTTGCTCTCTGTTTGACGCTCCCAAAAGACGCAGGCTCTGATGAAGACAGGGCAATTTAATGTCCAGACATTAACATTATTCCACTGTAATTTACTGACTTATTTAGTTTCAAAGAAAGAGACCTTATCAGTGGTTAATAATATTAATTGGTGTTTCATCTCTACCCACTGATTTTCCTGTAAGTAGATCTTAAGTGCCAGAGCTGCTTCATGACAAACTCCAAAACATAAATCAAGCCTTCTCACCATACCTTATTATGGGTAATGTATATCCATGTCTTTCTTGTGGAAAGATTCAAGAAGAATTCCATCTATCTCCCAGTGAAAACAAAGTTCTGAAACTTTACCTAACAGTCGACTTCCCATCCCATCAAATGATTTCATTAACATGCAATGTGCATAATTATTGTGATACATTACATGTTATGACTAGTGTCTATTTAATTTATATCTTAAAATGTTGTAATGCTTCAAATGCAAATGAAAAATAATTATGGGTAATATATTTTTAAATTATGCCATCAATTAAGACTGTCAAAACAAGAATATATTAGATAATAGATCATATAACATGTAAATTATGTTCTTTCACAATTCCCTTTACAAACATTGATGTTCTAAACTCATGTACAATATAAAACTCCAATACACTGTAACTAAAACAGCATACACAAGTCCAGTATCAAATAAAAATCCAACACAAATAAATGCAGCAAAATGGGCAGGGTTACTTGTTATATGTCATATATAAGGCCTATATGGGGCCACTTATTACTGAATCTTTGGCGGCGTTTTTTCTTGACCGTTACAATCCAAGGTGGTGGCTTTTTCTGAACAACCTGTATGGGGGTCCCTTCTGCTGAGGAAATCTGATAAATTTCCCCGTAAGATGCCTTCCTTTTTATAACACGACTCAGTCTATTTAAAAACTCCGCTGTAAATTTCAAAGTATTATTAACACTTCAAAGTACAAGTTTCAGATGAATCTAAAGGAGTTAGGTTAAATACAATGTAACTAAAATTCCTCAAGAGTTTGAGTTTTCCCCGGATTTTTACGGGTTTGTTTGGCAGGTTTTAAAATTAGTCTTACCGGATGTAATGATTTTCAGGCAGTCCTATCCTTTTACACGTGGTTTCTATAAAACAACGATATGTTTTCGTATTTTAGATGAATAAATATTAAACTGGGTAAAGCAAAAAATGTACATTGTCAGTTCATGTTTATATATTTATTTTTTATCATACGGCCATCATACTACGCATTCGTTAAATGAAAATGACATTTTACCAGCGTCGCGTGGTACATAGCATTGTGACGTACGTACTTTTTCAAACATGTGCATTCAACGAAATTCTGTAAGTATTTGTCCAACAATAGTCGTCATATTGACAGTGAGGCTGTTTCTGAATTTTCATATTGCGCTAAACTTGGACACTGATATTGAAATAAAAATTAAATTTATAAAAGTGGTTTGTCTTGTATTTCTCAGTGACACTGCGTTTCTAAATTATCGTAATACAGTCAATGATAATTATTTAAATAGCATATAGGCAACATAAGATTAATTATAAATCAATTATCACCTTGCAGTATAAGTGTCACCTGAATAAAAATACCGTTTCACGAGACCCGCGTCTTCTGCTTGGGGCCTTAAATGTCCAGGTAAAGTTGCTAATTATGTAACTTTATATTCACATGGCCACTTCGAGGTATCGAGGGTAAATTTCAATAGAATATGCACAGCGGGACTGCATTTTGACTTCCAAGGGTTTCGAAAAATTAAATTTGCTTTGTTATACAGGGGAAAAATTCGGGACAGGAGACTCACTTCGAGAGATCGAAGTTCGAGCCATCAAGAGTTACCTGTATTTACTTTAGAAATCCACTTTTAAATACAATGAAACTTTAATATCTTGAACTTTTGTGGAAAAATAACCCACTGTTATTGAACTCAAAGTTCATGCCCACAGTTACATTAATTTTCCTAAGCCCATTAGCCACTGACATATGTCACAACAAAGCCTTCAATTCAAATTAATATTGATGTCAGTTACCTGTATTTTGTTAGTAAAAAAAATCAACACCAATATCAAATCTACACCTTTTTACTAGCCATGAAAATTTCTAAGATTATTTTTCAACATTTAAACATGAAGTCCTACTTTTTTTAGCTGGTTGTAGAGAGCTGCTATCGGATCGTCCTCTTGCTTCAGAATTCTCTTTATGAACGGCCAGGGAACCAGCTAACTCTGAGGAGATACCAGCCACCAGACTCTGGGGTCGTGACCCACGCTTCCTCTCTGGAGTGCTGTTCTGAAAACAACACAACAATCACATGACCACTTTGAAATGAATCCTTTTTAAATCATTTTAACACAATCAAAAACAAAACGATCTTAACTTTTCCATAGTATTTTTTTTTTTTAGATTTTTATATACCAAACACCAAAGAAGTCAAGTACAGAAAAAAGAGAAGAAAAGATTTAGACTTTTAAAAGTATAACTATTACTTAATTCTAGGTTTCAGGAAAAAACTTTAAAAATTAGTATTATTTAAAATAATATCTACTACACAATTGTAATACTGATGAACAGTTTAAAAAAACAAACAGAGGAAAAATATAAGTGCATCATCATGCAAATCTATTTTAAATATGAAAACGTTTTCTTGCTGTTAAAACATGGATGCTATTATTTTAATATTATTTATAAAACTGGATGCAAAATACATGTCCTATCTAGCTAATTTATTACAAAAAGCTATGTCACTTTTTTAACCTCTAGGAATAAACATAAACGTTTGTTAGAGCCTGCAGTTGTATTTGCACAGCAGTTTGCTTTTTTTAAAGGCATTGGCACCATAAAATAAGATTTAAGCCCAGGCCAGTGTCGTGAGTAAAGGTCAAGGTCAAGAGAAAAAAAGACAGCGCTAGCCACGATATTAACAGCTCACCTGATCGTTAATTTGTTTATAAGCAGCCCATATCTTATCAATTACAACATACTGAAATAGGACACAAATTACGGTTTTTACATGTAAATGAAATATAATAAATAATTCTTATTTCTATTAGACCACCTTCCTCAAACATTTCATTATGACAAGCCAAGAAGGATTACATGAGTATATATCAGTTTTATAATTAACTTTATAAATTCTTTATATTAAAGCATTATTACATAAAGAGTTACAAGTATGTTTTGAAAAAAAAAATTGTTAATCAATCGTTATAATTTTTATGCAGATGTTATTTTTTTTCAATGATGCAATTTTAATTTGTCAGATTGTAGCATGAGAGAGGAGTGTAAATCTGAAGTCAAATGAGGATCTAATTTTTTTTAACAAAATCTTGATGCATAGTATACAAAGAAATGAAAATAAAATTCAAATAAATATTCAACTTATTTACAAAATTTTGCTGAAATTTAGTTGACCAAAAATCTCCCACTCAAATTAATGAGAAAAACAACAGATATAGGCACAGCAGTTCAAATCCCCATTCTGCAATTTTTTATTGAATTCATTCTCATAGCACCAGGAAACATTCAGAAACCATTGGAAGCACTGATCATATGGCAAACAGCTGATTGTCAGAATTCACTGTATATTTCACCTACCTCTAAATCATCATCACTGTAATCAACATCGTGCTCATGGTCATCCTAGAGAAAGAAAATAAAGTCCGGATAATTAGCTGTCAGTTGATGTTAGGAAGATTTAATCTAAATATACCAACATTTGTTAAACCTCATAAAAAGGTTAAACTTACAATAATACTCCTCTAACTCTGTAATCTCAGTAATATAGAAACATATTTTATCTTAATTTTGATGTTTATGTCATTTTTTGGAAAAAGATGTTGTCCATAAATACTACATTATGCTTTTCTTCTGAATTGCCTTTAAAGAATCTATAGCTGTGTGACCAGACTTACAGCTATCAGATCCCAGTCAATGTTAACATTCTCAAAAAGATCCTTCCGTCCACTTAATGCTGCAGTCAGCTAGAAAAGAAAAATGTATCATTATTCATACATTCTGTCCTCAATGTTTGTCTGTGTAGGTTTTTTCCTACAAATACAAGTTGACATGTTATGTAAAATACTCCCACATCCATATTTTTGTAGGGCATGATTTACAATACAATGGTGAATTTTCCCTCTGACAGTGAGCATGCCTACCAGTTCAGCACACAGTTGGTGATTCTTCTCCTTAGCAATGTCCAGGGCTGTCTTCCCTTCAGCGTTCTCAATCTTGGCCAGTTCTGGTCGAGTCCTCAATAAAAGCTTCATACACTCTGTCTTATCCTCTATTGCACAAAGATGTAATGGAGTATTGCCGTCTCTAGTTTTGTTTCCCAGACTTGTTCTGTGAAAGATATGTGTGGTTAGTACAAAGCTTGAAAAATACAATGTGGTGGTGGTGGGTGGGGGATTTGAAAAATTGCAAATGTTTATATTTATGTTGTAACCAGATACACTTTAATTAATTAAATATTTAAATTCTCCTCCTGAATATTATCTAGTAATAGATATATACAGGTGTACTATTGCTTCCTTACATGAGACTGTTTTGGATGATGAAGTCTACGATGTAAAGAGAGTATCCATCCTCCAGTAAGATAGCCAGATGTAGACCCGTCTCCCCATTCTCCTGAAAACAGACAATATCACATCAATTAAGCATTAATCAGAGAAACAGTAAAGCAATAGTATGATAATAATCTTACAGTTTGTTCTAAAACAGATTAGATTTCCTGATCAAAAGAAGATTGATAGTTAAATGACAAGCACGTATCATTTACATGCAATATCAGGGTATTGGAAAGTGGAGCTTCCCCTCAAAAAAGACAACATTTCTTAGTGTCCTGTTTTGTACAACACTTTCACTTCAGTTACACACTCACTCTCCCACTCGTTAACCAAAACACTCACAACCACAACACTTTATCCCCTCCAATTTCTTGTGATAATTAACAGATCCCTACCATATCTGGCATGACACTCATCAGATCTGTCCCTTCTGCGTGTAACTGTAGCAAGGTCTGGAAATCTCGGCCATGAATGGCTTGTTTCAGGTCATTTCGCATTTCCTCCTCCATTCCATTAGTGTTGAAGACAAATTTCTTTTTATCATACTTGTCAAAAATATAGGACTCTCTTTCTTTCCTATTATAAGGGAAAAAATACAAATTTTTCTTTTAAACTTGAAAAAATAAAAATGCTTATTTTGATGTCTAAGAAATCCATAATAATTTACATAAAATTTGCTTGGCTCTTTAAAAATGAAAGATAATGATTTTTTTTTAAAATCAGGAATGACTGTCTCTTACATCGGACTTGCACACTTCAGTTTTTTGTATCCATCCACCTTTCCTTCATCTAAATCATTGTATATCTTGCCTTCAAAAACTTCATTGAAACAGTCATTTCCTACCACTCGGGCTAACTGTAAATGCATAAGAAATCTATTATTCAACTGTTCTTTTAATTAAGTCCACCATTATTTACTTTTATTTTTTATGTATTTTTATACTGTAAAACTCATTTAGTATGAACACGGATAAAGCAACGTCAAGGATATAGCGAAGTTTTTGGGAGTCCCTGGCAGAATTCTTGATTCTTTTCAAAATTTGACGGATATAACAAACTCTGATATAGCGAATCTACGGATAACTCGAATTGATTTTGAGTCCCTTCGAGGCTAAATATAATGCAATTAACATCTTTTATAACGATTTTTCAAAGATCTTTAAAATTATATAAATTGAACTGATTTTTTTTTCATTAAGTATTTGTATATAAAATTCAGTTCATAATAAAGTCTTGGTTATCCAAGGTATATTTTGTTTTAATTGCTTCTCTATCATATTCGGTAGTAATACTTAAAGAAAAACGTGCAAATAGCGAATTCGTTATATAGAGTCATATGAAGTCGTTACATGGATATAAAGAAGTACGGAAATAGTGAATTAAATTCACAGGTCTCCAGGACTTTGCTATAACAGAGTTTTACTGTATTTATCTTTAATTTTCAGTGTACTAAATCATCTCTCCTTTTCTTTTTTTGGCAAGGCATCTGGATATTGTTTTAATTCAATACTTTTTGGTGAATCATATTTTCAAGTTAAGAAACCCCTGTGTCTTACTAGAAGTTGTGAAGTTCCTAATTCATCGATGACTATACTCTGAGTTCTAGAGATGTGAACGCCCAGCTGTCTGTGGATACCACAGCACTCCAGACAGATGAGGATGCCATAGTTTGTGGATAGCCACTCAGGATCTACAGTAAAGATACAGTTAAGTCACACATATTTTACTGATGCGTTTCCACATGAAGAAATGTACTGACATTTCATCATTTTAATTTTTTTTATAAACAATAAATCAGCAAAGAAATATAACTTTGAAAACGGATAATGACACTTCTTCAAGATTTAAAATGACACTAAAAATTTCACTGACTCTGATGATTTAAAATTAACAAAATATGATGTCGTCTAGTAATTTACCCTTTGCACCACAGTCGCAGCAGACTTGGTTGCCTGGCAACCGTTTGATTCGATCAATAATACTGGCAGTAAGTTCTCGGACATTCTGATTTATGGCAGGGGAGTTCGTGTTGTCCTGAAAGGCTTTCAGAAGGACTTCTTCTTTTGCATTGTTCAGAACGGAAATCCATCTAAAATTCAAATCTCTTAATTATTTCATGCATTTCAATGATTTGATTGAGTACATCAAACATTAAAATTGTTTCTCGTAAATATTTATCAACAATAAAATACATCTTAACAAAATCAACAATCGAAGAAGCTCTTTTTAATGTCTGAGGATAAAAAGTTTTTAAAAGGAGGTAAGGAATAGCCTGAAATTAGGTATGAATGATAAATGATTCAATGGTGCGAAATCCCCAATTGTATTCACAACACTAGTTATTTTGTGTCCCACTGCATTTAAAGTGTGGATAATTTTGTCACCCAGGCCTCATCGTAGGCAGTCTGACACAGGCTACATATCTGATCATCTGAAGGTGACTTACTCTTCCATCTCCTGGACATCCTCCCCCTGGAAATGGTACGTTCTATTATCTGTAACATAAAAAAAATGTTATTTTACAGTGATATTTGTGATATATCAAGAATGAAATTTTTCAGAAGAAAGTGACATTACTTTATCTCAAAAGAATCAAACCATTTTGCATTTAATCTATACAGGTATGAAAGGTCACTTGTGAGAAGGGGGGGGGGGATTAAATTACAGAAAACAAAGGCCAACTCAAATAAATTCAGATACTCACTGGAGCTAGAGACTAGATCAAAACACTTCTTGCCAACATCATCAGCAACAAGCTGGAAATTAATTTTTTTTTTTACAAATTACAAATAAATCAAGCTGGTCATTATAAAATTCCCAATCTTGTAATAACGGAACAAGAGACACTTTTGAAACAATTTATCATGAAACCATATAGTCGCAGAACAAATTTTAAGAAATATGCACTGTTGTACCTTTACTTGGCATGTAAGGAGATTCAATTTCACTGGTTCTTTTGTTTCCTAAAAGGAAAAATAAACAAATCTAACATAAAAGACATTTTATCTTTTCTATAAAAAAAAATTTTACAAATTCTGGAGTGATCTCCCTTACATCTGAGTGACTGACTAGCATGATGCCATCTTTGATGGTACACTTCCTTTTTTGCCACACTTTGCGTACTTTTCCTTCACTCTTCTTTAGCAGGTAGCCTGATTTCTGGCTTCCATGATCTTTATTTCCGTGGAGCTGATGTAGATTATACCCCGCCGGGCTTTTACTGGCAGAAGCAGCTGGCTGTAAGAAGAAATGTACAGTAAGTTTACTTGTATAATAATGAAGGGAAAAAGATTTTACTATATGAAAATCATGTTATAAGCCCTAAAAATGATAAAATAGTTAATTTCAACTACAAAATTTATTAAGAGTCAATGTATCTCTATGACAAGATAACATTTACAGCATATGTATGATTATAAACTTAATTTCCATTGCAAATTTCACAAGACTTGATTTTTCTATTCAAAATTGTAAATATTTCATATATGAAAATCAATTAAGGAGATTATGAACATTTTTTAAATTAAAAAACTAAAGTACCCCAATAAATTTTGCAAAATAAATAAAATAAAGCATCAATAATGCAAACCTTTCAGAATGATGATATATAAATGACTTAATAGTCTCAAGTACCGGTACCTTTAAATATAAGGATAGTATACTTTCTATGTGATGCTGTAAGATAAGTTTGCCAGTCATTATTTTTGAAAGGTTTACAGTATAAAGATGTATAAAAGCAAGCCCTACAAAATGGAAGCATTCAGACTATAACATTAATTTCTGGAATTTCATCTTTTTAAATCAAGAGTCCATATATCTGCATTGATAAAATAAAGCCCATGAAGTTCTTATACACAAAAAAATATTCCCTATGAAAACCTTCCACACATAAACGGAAAAATTAAAATTAAAAAAAATGTTAATCCAAAGGAGGCATGCCACAACATGGATCTGCTACCTTGACCCTCCCTAGTATTGAGAGCCTGTTGTTTGCATGCTGAATAAACAGAAAACAATTCAATGTATTCTTAAACGTTTTGCAGATTTCATTTTGTTAAATATTCTATAATTGTATTCTACTTATACATGTTATATACAGATTTACTCAACTTCAACAAATCATGGTTATTCATGAAAAGTTTAACTTGATTCACTAATTCATCCAGTGTATATTTCTCTTGTTCCATAGTGTTATTTTATAACAAAATATAACACTGATAAAAGGAAGAAATATTAGCATAAATGTTATGAACATCAATTACTGCATGCAGAAATCATCAATTGAATGAGAAATGCATTTTAAATTTTATGGGAAGTTGATTATATACAAATGCTCATGTTTTTCTAAATGCACAATTTTTGACTTCATGCTGTTTGACTTATATGAAATAGGTTCTTATGTGGAGCTTTAATATGGGCAAGAAAAATACCCCAAACCCTCTTTCCCCATTCTAAAAATATACACTATCCTTTTAAAGAACTCACTTTAAAACTAATACATAAAATTGATAATTGTGAAAAAATGTAAGGCCAAAAAAAATTAATCAATTGTTTCTCAGGCAAAAATATTTTATTGACATAATTTTCTATTTTTCCAAGTTGAAAAAGAAAATCGAGTTATTCCCCTTTTCATAACTGCTAAGAAAGACGTTTTTATTAGAAAAACAATATCTTTCTTCTAAATTTACAATATTTTATGAGTTAACTTTTTAATAAATGTTTAGAATAACATTATATAAAGTTGAATACATATTATAACTAATTTCAAAGAACAAAACTTAAGAATTAGTAAATATTATCATTTTATTAAACAAATGACTTTATAAAAGATGTAAAACATAAATTGAATTTTGAATTTTTTGGCCTGAGAAACTATTGATTAATTTTTTTTGGCCTAACTAGGCATTACCATTAAATTGGGTAACTGGTAAAAATAAGCTTCATTCATTTGTTAGTTTTTGTTAATTACAGGTAAATTTCCTTGTTACCTTTCCAGTGTCTTCTGTATATATAGTATTTCTAGATCCCTAATATAGATAAACAATTTATAATCCATTTCAATCTACAAAACTGCATTTTTACCAACATAATGTATATCATAAGTTTTATCAAAGTAGTCTCCCCTAATATCATTTCGTATGACTGGTATATATTCAAGACCTAATGTATAACATTTCAAACAATTTGGCATTTTTAGCATCATGTGTTGTTTTATAAAAAGAGTTAACTATGTTCTCTGAATCTTATGGATCCAACTCTATCTTGCTTTTTTTCATCTTTTAATGACAAATAAAAGAAAAAATACTGGTCATGAATTAAATTTTTATCAGAAGTTGAACTTTCATTATTTTTCATGGATAAGGCCCAAGTAAAAGTTTCTTGAGGATTAAGAGACAACTTAGATGAAGCTTAGGTTGTAATGCTTTATGATTTTTTTTTGGCAAAAAGCAATTAATTTTTGAGTACACTATATGATGATAAATTCTAATGATGATGGAGCTGAATTACTATGATGTTATTTTCAGGGTTGAATGACCCCGTGAATTGACCTCTTTATAAGACAACATAGAGTTTTTCACCCCGTGAACTGACCTCTTTATATGACGACATTGAGTTTTTGAGTGCATTCCTGAGTTCCACCAGCTGTTGGCGATCTGTGTATTGTTTCTGTTTGATGCCTTGTAGTTGTGCTATCAGCTTCTCTATATAGGTCTCAAATTTTCCAATGGTTTCCAAACTTTCTTGGTGAAAACTATTAAAATATAATCATATGCAAAATTCCTGCAGTTACTTTTCTCTAGAAGGGTGTTTTCAATACCATAACTTGTTATAAAATCATAGTATAATGACTTTGAATCTTACTTTTAAATGAGCAAAAGGAACTATATTAAAACAATTACTTTTATCATGGTATACCATATATATCTTTATCTTAGGTAATAATTTATTAATTACTTACACTTTCAGAGCTTTGTAATACTCCACTAAATGCAGCAGTAATTCCACCCCTTTCTTTGTCTTGATATCATTAACTTTAATGAGGTACTGGAAAAAAATTAATCCTCTAATAGCATCCAAATTTTCAAACTAAAAATTCTAAAAATTTGTCCCTCTAGAATCCTTTGATGTAAATAAATTGGCAATTCAAAATTTCACTATGTTTACCTCACAGAGTTGTAACTGGAAAACCTTTCTTTCCTTCAGCATGTCTTCAGCGATCTGTAAAAGTACATATCTTAATTACAGAGAGATGCCCTGCTTTATTTAAACCTCTTGAAATTTCTTTGTAGTTTCATGATAGTATCTTGTGGAAGTTACGAGGGGTTGTGTGTAATCTTTTACATGTGAAGATGCAGGTGTTGTGGTAAGGGAAACATGAGAAATGTTAGCTATGACTTTGCAATAAAACGCTTCATTTGCTTTAATGCAGAACCAGACCTGGTCTTAAGTAGCTGGAAATGAAGGAAATGGGTTTCTTTTCCCTTGGCAATGGCCTTCATTAGGTAAAATCAATATCTAGTTCATCAGTACTATGCTAACTCAGCATTACTGCGCAACATTATCCTAAATGTCAACCCCATAAAATTTGTGATAATAGGTCAAAAAACTTCCTTTGATTGCTGATTTTTTAATTAAATGATACATAACAGAATTCTGGTCAGGAAGCTCTATCCCCCTTAAAGTTAGTTTTTACATTGGTCAAATTAATATTTCATCATTAATGACAAAGCTAATAAGGCTAACATATATACAGCTGTATTCATTATACATACTTCTGAGCCATCCACCTCCGTCCTAGTCATCCCAGCATCCTTAGCCTGTTGTTTCTTTTCTTTTTCTATCTTAGCACTGTAAAACATAATCCAAGGACACATGTACTAGAACCCCATAATCCTCTGAAGTACAAGATGGTCAAACCAATACACAACTTTTCAAAAAACTCTACATCATATTTCTCCATTTTACTTTTAATTTCTTTCAAACTTGTATTAAAATGGTTGCATTTTAAACTTGTAATGGGTTGTTCTTTTGAGATATGTTAAAGTTCTAAGTGTATTACACTTACAATTTGGTTTCATATTCTTTAGCAGCTTTATCAAAAGGTTTCTTCATGTCACCCTTTACCCCCTTTAGATCCCCTTTGAGGAAGGCCTCCAGGGGGTACAGTAGCATAGTGTTTAACTTGGTTACCTGTACAATATATAACAACCGTATTATATTTACAATTACCAATAAGATGATATAAATGTAATTTACGATTACCTATTATAGTATAACATAAAAATTTTAATATCAACTAACACTATGTGCTATGTTTTTTAATCAATGTAATCTTTTTAAATTTCTTTCTTCTTTAATATCATATTTTTAGTATTTGCATAATTATTACCAAGAGGTGCTTTGTAAATATATTAATAAAAGATTGTTTTGTCATCTACCTTTGTTGATGTTATGCAGGTTTTAAGATGTACTAAAAAAATCTTATAGGAAAAGAATTATCCCATGAACTTAAGTATTTCATCTCAAAGGTAACATAATAATTATTAATTATAAGTTTTCATTTGCATCAACCAAACAAATTTAGTTCATCACATGAAAGGAAAATAAGCACCCAAGAATGATGTTTCAGCAAGTGCTAATTAGACTGGCATGCGAGATTAGATGGAAAAATATTACCGGTACATAGCAAATTCTACGATTTAAAAACAATTTTGTTTTTAAAAATAATAAATGCCAAGTGTTAATGATACATCATTCCTGCTAATAAATTAAAATTTCACACCCATCAAGATTATGTCTGGATTTCAGAGTTCATTCTTTCTAATTGGTTGAAATAGTTTAATTAACTGTGTTGTTGTTATTTAGAAGATTAAGACTTGTAAACATGTTTTCAATGAAACCTTAACTTGATTTACAAAATTAAGGAGATATACTCCAGTGTAAGGAATTGGGAAATAACATTTCAGAAGTTGGGTTTAGAAACAGTGACCTAGCTATGTCCAGACACAAAGTTTCAAATACCAAATCAGTACAGAAATTTACAGATCATAGTTGTGTTAATTTAAAAGATGCCTTGAGACTTAATTTCTAGCTACACTGCATCAAAACCAAAGCGCTACAGATTTCAGATGAACCTACCATGTCATTTAAAGAAGTTGACAGTTCTCTGGCTATTACAGAAAACTGCTTAAATCCTTCAACTGAAAAAAAGATACAATAGATAATTAAATCAATGAATGCTATAATTTACATATGTCTATTAAGGAAGGGACATAAAGCTAAAGATATTTCAGTTTCCAAAATTATTTAGGAAAATAAGTAATATTTAAAAAATTTATATTCTTGATGTTCATATTTTTTCTTCTAGGTTTTTTTGTGTGAATAATAATTAACAAAATTTTGCAAACCACAAATAGTAAAGGTAGCATACCCAGGTATATGTATATAATAATGAGCATGTACCTGTATTAAATTTGTTATTATTTTTTCCTAAAAGTATGTACAAGTAGTGAATATATAAAACAAAAACACAGACATTAATGGGAGATCCCAAAATTTCACTTAGAGAGATTATATCTGAAAATAGGCACAAAGTCCAATATTCTACAAATATATTTCTGATAGGATAAGAATACACATGTATGCTTGGGACTGAAAATCTACAAACTTGACTTAAAAAGTAGAGTGCATGATTTGGCTACTCCATAGTAACATACTCTGCACCACCTGTTGTATGTTTAAAATTCTTATCACATATTACATCTTTAACCTCCGACCTCATTCTAACCTGTTCTAGTTTTCTGTCTTTATATTATTTACTTCCACCTATTTTCTCAATCAATACTTATATTATACCTACCTACTTCATTCTCCTGCTCTACATTACTGTTACTGACATTGTCCAGATTTTCTGCCATTGTCACATCACTTTCAACATGCCCTACATTATAAAAGACATCAGTTGTCATTCTGATCATAAAGCAGAAATCTCTCTCTCTCTCTCTCTCTCTCTCTCTCTCTCTGTGTGTGTGTGTGTGTGTGTTTGTGTGTATGTTCACTTTAAATTATACCTAATCTCTATCTATTTATCTCATTAATCAGAGGTGTTTTGGTTTTCAATTTTGCAAACTCAATACAAATAGGTGCTCGCTACACCTTCATCTACAGTGGTCATAGTATTTCTTTTGGCACCTATGATAATCCATTCAGGTATCTTACAATGAGATACATGTATCTTAAATGATAATTTAAAAAAAATCCCTAATGATCTTCTGTGTGTGCCAAAAATAAACTAACATTTGACCTCATTCAATCCCAAGCACTCCCCTTCCTTTTAATTAAAACTGGGTCAGATCAAACCTGATTACCGCCTTCATTAACATAAAACCTTAGTCAAAAGAGCCCCCTAACATTCTGTATTATGAATGCCAGTCACCTAATGGAGATGACAGCCGCAGAGTTCCTGACGGGAAGTCAACCCCCCTCACCAGTTACTTTTATCAATTATCATATTCTACATCAAGGAAAAGATGCCCTTGTACGAAAACATCATAAATAGTTTAGGGTTAGGCTGTAAAATGTGGTTATATGTCCTTCTAGGTTTCACTTCTGTATGTAGATAATAGATAAAAGCGGAAAGCCAAAGGGGGAAATGACAAAGTATATCATACAAACATTCATGTAAATACCACTGTCCCTAAAGGAAGTAAACTTTTATCATGTTTTTCCTTTCTCTGTGTTTTCAATCTGTTTTCCTCTCTCTCTCTCTCTCTCTCTCTCTCTCTCTCTCTCTCAAGCAAAGTAATATCATCCCATATGAAAACTATCAACTACTCCTAGGAAAAACAATCATTTTTAAAGCAATTTTTTTGTTACTTCTTTATGAATTTTATTCCAATATCTGATGAGTTACACAATTAAGAGCCAGCAGATCACTGCATGCTTGCCCAGAAACATCTTTAATGAGTTGTGTATAAAGCAATGTGTCAGACTGTGAGACATAATTTAAAGAATCTCATAGTCACTTTATTTCCCATTTATTTTTTTTTCATTATCTTTATTACATGCGAGGGCACAAAAATTGTCTTACTTTTGCCTGCATTATACAGCGCCTTGACTGATTTCTTCATTTTTGTTAATCCACTGCGGTCTGCATCCAGTCTCTGAAATAACAAGATAATATACATAATTCATTTACCAAGGATAACATAATTATCATTATCAGCTAGTTCACAAAGTGATCCAGCAATTGATATTATAATGTAACCAGAACTTGGGTGAGAAAATCTGAGTTCAAAGTACATACATTCTATCACACCTTTCTAAATCAAAAGATTGAAAATAAAGACCAGCATGGATCAAACTTTTTTTGAAAAATGCTTTTTTTTAACACATACAAGAAAAACATAAAATGTTCAATATTTAAATATAATCACTTTTTCTTGTCTTATTTAGTAAGCGGATGAAAATTCCCCTAGCTGTACATTTCATAGACATGTTAAGACATATTTTGGTCTGTATGTGACTACTGTACTAACACAGAGTGTACTTAGTACAAAGGTATTCCTCATTAAAAGGAGACTTTTACCACAAAGGCACTGGCACGGAGTAGCTACACAATTTGCAACTAAATAAGTAATACTCATAGAATTCATACAAAATCAGTACTTTTTTTCGAAAACACTAAATGCTGGCTTGAAAACATGTTTATGATTATCTTTGGAAATTTTAGACACCACCCAATTATACAACATAAAAATTCCAAGTAATGGATACAAATGTATACCAGGTACTTATTTACAGAAATAATTAAATGCTTGAGTAAAACTTTAAATTTTTGTCATAAACAATCTAAGTTGATAAAAGTTTTCAAGGAATATACTTAATTTTAATTATATAAGCAGCACAGTGTGTAGAATACAGTAACATCCTTATTATGTCATATTATGTCACAAGGGAAATTTTTTAATGCACTTGCTTTCATTATCTTGTGATTTTATTTAAATATATAACTCATTTTTTATCATTACCATGTGATTCTACGTTGTTTTTTTTTCAGTTAAAGGAATAACTTTTTTTAAAAAAAAACATGTTATATAACTGGCTTCTGAAATTTCACTGGTCCAAACTAGACAAATAAATAGAATGGCAAACATATTTGATCTGATAAATGAGCATGCATGGATTTCAGGAAGTTTTACTTATATACAAATCTCTTCACTGTATTATGAATATTATTGCTAAATTAAAGTTTTCTACCACACTATATACTCCAGTTGGTCTATTTAAAAATGCTTTTGTATCGCATAAAAATTTCTTCTTCTTGTGTGAAAAACAAAGGGATGCAGGGCTAACTGTATACTGAATTCAGTATTTTAATACATCCCTTTGTTGATCTCTTGTGGTTTATTAGTTATTCTATGCATTACATGTAATGAGGAAAATTACTGGGGAAAATCTCAAAACAGCAAAAAAAATTCTCCTGTTCTTTCTGCTTGCCTCCTTATAAGGCAAAACGCAGAAGTGATGCAGTCAGCACCGACTTTTCCGTCATTAAGTGCATGCTTAATAGGCATAATGCATAAATTTTCTGTTATGTAAAAAAAAAATCTTGGTGCATAAAACATTGAGAATGAGTCACCTTTGTAACAAAGAGAGAAAACAGTAAACTGCTGGAAACAGCAGGACAAATTTTTCTTTGTTTTTCAAAATTGAGATGTAACATCTCTATAAATCCTATTAACTGCCTTTATCCAGGTGTGCACTCTTGTTCACAGCTGAGCAATAGATGGAATGTTTTTAACATCCAGCACTAACTGTTACTTTTAATAAGTTAGAAATTCCCCAAATGCCAATTTTTTTCTCTCAATATTTTTTCAATTGCTCATTTGTAGATTTCAGAACTCATTTTCTCTTCTTCTAAGAAAATAAATATATACATACTAAATGCAATATTCTTACATTATCTGATTTCTTTTGATTTTTAGTTAAATACTTTGAAGCACAAAATGATATGCTTTTTTCTTTATAACTCCTAATCACAAATACAGTACAGTTTTTGTCTTAATGACTTCTTTCATACATTCCCATTTTCCTTGCATTCTACCCTTTTTACCAAGAATGTTCACTAGGTGAATTGCTTAAACTACATATAACAAAACAGTATTATACTTTTTTCATTATTATAGATCTGCACTTTCTATATTGACCATTTCCTTAAGAACTACTACACCAACATTCCAACCAAACCCCAGTACCCTGGTGGTACGATAATAAGAGACTAGCACTTGTACTTCTTTGCTGGATTATATAATGACATTACAAAAGCTTGAATATTGTCAAAACAATTTGCATAGGAGTGAAATTGCCCTACCCCTCCCAACTTTAATACACAGTCACATTATGTACACTGATCTGCATGACCATTGAGGCAACACCAATATTGGGATAAATACTTTCTTAGTAAAGTTAATCCATTTATCTGTCATTCATACAAAAAGGCACTAGGAGTGGATTTGGGTAAAACTTTAGAGATGATCACTTAATACTCATTGAATACAAAGAGAAAACTGAAAATATGCTACAAATACAATCAGTCTCAAGCTAAAATCATTTAATATAACCAATGTATACATGTGGGTTTATAAAATAAACAGTGCTTTTGGCTTGACACTCCCACTCAACAACTGCTCATTTTTATCCTGAATGGGTACATTTTTTCTTTTTTAATTTTATATGAATCCACATCCTGAATCATCAACAGGTTAGGCAACTTGGAATTGTTTAAAAATGCCTCAAGACAATGTCTGGGTGATGTGAAAATTAGAAATACCGGTACTGTACCGATACTGTTAGTGTACACTCATGAAGTAGAATGATTTTCTCCATAGTAAACCACCATCAATCTTCTACAAAATGCATATGCCTGCTAAACTATATTTTTGTGGATAACCAAACAAAACTTCACAAATTAAAAAAATACTTATCTTACTTTAATGGAAACTGCAGATAAGATAGTAGATTGAATCTTCTTTTTTAAAATAATTGCATGTTCAGTTTTTACTTTTTATACCCTGTTAGCATTTACATAGAAGTGAGGCCAAATGAATCACAGTCTACAAGTTCCAAAATTTCTTGTGTGGGATTTGAACAATGTTGAACTAACTAGTTAATAGGTCATTCATATCCAATAGTGAATACATTACTGAGTTTCCCAAATGGTATTAACACTAGTTCAGAGTACTGAAATATTACTTTGGTTTTGTATATTTATAAGAAATAGGCATCAAATCACAAGATCATAAATTTGTAAGAGGACTGTTGATCATGCATATTTTACATGCATGTAATTCAGCAACATAAATATATTTATATAGGCAAGTAATTTTAATACAAGGGATGCTTCTTGCGAAATTATGCAATTGTAATGGGAGAGGACCAGACCAGGATTCGAACTTGTGCCCCCTTGAAACTTCAGGTGAGTGCTCTACTGGCTGAGCTATCTGACCTCCAGCAACCGAATCCAGCTGACCACCACATTCCTCCCTTCTTCAAGGTCTTTGGCCCTCCAAAGACCCCAACCCTGGCTCATCCCTGGCAGGCCTCTCACTTGTCAGTTCCGGGGCATGGCACAGCACCAAATTTAATGGGAGAGGAGAAAATGCAGCGGACCAGACCAGGATTCGAACCAGGGCCCCCTTAAACTCCAGTAAGGTGCTCTACCAACTGAGCAATCTGGCCACTGGCGATCGAATCCGGCTGACCGCTACACAATAATAAATTCTAAACATTTAGAACTGTAGTTAATAATGATAATGCAATGACCATCCTTCCCAATAAACTGTAGTACTTGCAAACCCAATAGGGGTAAAACGATACGCCTCCTTCACGGTTCGATACGTATCGTAAAATTTGGTCTCGGTTTGGTTATTTTCGATATGATACATTTTGATAGAAGGTAACATATTCAACTGTTGTTTTATGCTTTCTTTTACTTAATCTAGTCAAAAAAATTATGTGCAGAATGGATATAATAAATAAATTTGATTGATTTGTCTGTTAAAAATCATTTTACAAACTTTAAGTCCACAAAAATTTACGTTTTTGAACTAATTATACAGAGAAGCATGTTTATACCTTAAGCCAAACTCGACTGAATGACGATCCCGACTGAAAAACGAACCGAACCGAAAGTAGAGATTTTGTACCATATATCGAATCGAGAAAAAATACAGCGGTGAACCGTTTCACTCCTAAAACCCAATACATGTATATGAAAATCACAAGCATGATAATGTCTCTATAAAGACTGATAATACAAGGAATGAAGCAAGCAATGCAAAACACTACTCACTCTTCAAGCACTTAAGACAATGTGTACAAACACAGGAAATTCAGGCTAAAATCTATATCTTTTAAGTTTGGGATACTGAACAACCACTCTACATATTTCTAACTTATTCAATCAATGAAATATAAGATACAGAGGTGTCTTAGTAATTTGAAGTGTTAAAACATTTTAAAGAGTTCAATAACTTAACCCTTGCATGATATAATAATAAACATGGTATCCAGGGTTGTCCCTAAGGATTGTCTGGTGAATTTCCCTGCTTATAATTGATAATTATGTAATTCCCAGCTATTTGGGGTATCCCACCTAAACTCCCTATTAGGAGAGGAACCCCAGATCCCCATCTACTTTCTTAATGTCCCCTTCTATTTCAATTCTTAGTGACAAGCCCGGGTTTTCATAGAGTATAATAATAATGAATGTATGCATCCTGCCATTGGATGCATTAGGGCCTACATATTTCAAATTCAGACAAAAGTTCAATAATGGAAATTACATCAAAATAAGTTGATGAATAATGTTACGTGACATGCGAATGTTATACTGTGTATCTGCAGATATTTTTACAGTAAACCTCAAAGGGGGCGTTTTCTACTGTGAATAAATAAACGTTATTTAGGATAAAAAAATTGATATATTGTATGCTTCGTTTAATATCTAAGCTATAAACCAGTACTTAAGTTTTAACAATGGATCCTAATCCCAACAATATCAGTGTAATCTGAACGGAATTATAACTGTACTCACTTCCTCAAGAGTCGACACCAGGTTTTTATAGTTAGGCATGTTTTTCGTGAATGAAGAGGTCGTGTGCGGGGATTTGAAATCATCCCAAGTGTCCTTCACGAAGTCCGACAACGGTATTTGCTCTGGCATCTTGCCTTCCTAGTTTTCCAGCTCTTAAAATATTCTCATATCTAACTTAAACAGATAGCGGAAGGTTTCCCCCTTTCAACCACCAATCGCCTTTTCAAAATGGCCTCTATTTTGTTTTTAGTAATTGATGAGCACCCCGAACCCGATTTTTAATGATTTAAAATTAAAAAAGAAAAAGAGAGAATGAAAGAATCAGAATAATTCATTGGCATGATTATTTGTTTTATACAATGAGATGAACTTAAACTTTGTTGGTATTTTCATTTATCTTAACCCCTCTACCTCTTCGCGAGTCAAGCTTGGTTTACGATCCTGTCCAAAAACTCCCAAAGTACATAAAATTTACTCCTCTTTAAAAGTGCCATTTAGGAGCTCTTAATTCTATATATATGGAACATTTGACTAAGGGGTCAGCCGGTGTGATACCACCTTTAGGAGCTCTAGAAGGGGAGCGGATCGAAAACCCTCGGCTAGCGAAGTTGATCCCACACCACACACACGGACACCCCAAATCCCCAACCCCACTCATCATAATTCAGGCGATGATTCTCTGTAATACACTAAGTATCAATTCGATATATGCTGTACATATATTTTTTTAAGTACATGTAGTACTTAATGTTGTGAGGAATTATGTGAGCATTGATAATACTGACGGATTTAACGGGGGGGGGGGGGGGCGCGCACGCCCCCCCCCCACCCACTAAAATTTTCAAAGTGTGATATGACTAGTATTCTAATGCCGTACTTTGGTACATAACTAACCTGAATACTACTATTATTGTGCCAGGTTTTACTCTTAAAATACACGAAAACATAGGAACTTCCGGGGGCTTTGTCCCATGGACCCACTGGGGGCCTTAAGGCGGTCCCCAGACCCCCTGCCTAAACGAACTTATCCACCCCACCCCCTGATCACAAATCCTATATCCGCCCATGATAATATCATATTGTGTGATATTTGTCACCTGCATTGAATTAAATTCTAAGAAAAATTATTGAATTTTGGAGATTCTTTGTAAAATAGTTATTATTCTCTATACAGATAAAACTTGATTCTGATACGTCAGTATTAATCAATGAATATTCCAAGATGCGCATATCGAAATAGAAGAAGTTCGCAAAATCCGAAAAACTGCGACTGTAAAATCTGACCATGAAGGGCTCATTTCAATTAATCCAGATATAACCTTTTTGTATCCCGTTTTCATGTGGATTAATCTGTATTTGAAGCTCTGTTTGATATTTATTCCACCAGTTCGTTAAAGCACAGGAAAGGAGGGAGACATAAGGAAAGAAAGCTTTAATTAATACTAACAAAATTAATGTACAAAGAAGGGAAGTTACATATATTAAAAAAAAGAAACATGTCAAAGAGCAAAACTGATATGTGATGTGAAGTTCATAAAATGGCCATAGAATATAGAATATTTTCCACGATGACCAAATCCAGTCCGTGTCTGTCTCGAAAAATGCCGTAATTAAACATTTAAATGAGTTTGACAAAATCAATATTATAGTTGCCGCGAGATAAATCTTGCAATGGTTTATTTATTAATTTATTTATTTATTTGCTTCCTGATTAGCACTCTGTCAGATTACATGTATGAAAGATAACTCCATTATCTTTATTTAAATTGCACTGAAGGACCTTATAACACCGGGGGTGAAAATATATACAGGTTTAAACATTGAGATGATCTGTTTATGTTCAAAATATGGTTTTATATTTTAAAAAAAAATGTTTCAAGAAATTAAAGTGTCAAGATCAGACATCACTATTGTTTACTTCAGTGGAGAAAAAATAGAAGTTCAATTTGACTATGCTCTCGTCTTTTAAAATGTTATAGTTTTTTAAACCGCTTACAAATTTATTTAAAATGAAAGTTACATATTTCGCATTTACTTGAATTTAGAGGAAGATCACTACAACTGTAGACAAACACCACAAAATCACCACGGAGCGCCTCCAAAAATGATTAAAATTTGTTGAATGCTGACATAATCTATATATAGTAAAATAAAAAAAGTACATGTAAAAATACAAAACTTTCATTCATGTTCAGTTAAAAATGGAATTAGTTTCTCTTTTGAAATAGACAATTTTTTTTTCAATTTGTTCTTAAATTCTCTCTCTCTCTCTCTCTCTCTCTCTCTCTCTCTCTCTCTCTCTCTCAAACTATGTATTTTTTCCCTGGTTGTGAGTGCCTTACCCATATAGGCATATGCGGTTTTGGCATCGTTAATCATAAAGTTTAAACGTTGAAACTGTATTTTCATAAACAGAACATTCCAACACCAAAACTTGTGAAAATTTTCCAAGGGTGGTAGAAGTATAGCTTTGCTATGCAAAAAGTTTACCGTATTAATTTTTCTGAAACCCATATAGTATATATGGTTGAAATTATTACTGAAACAAGTGCCTTTGGTAACTACATGTTTTAATTAATTTAATAATCTGTAAATGTGCACTGATATTAAAATGATTATAATTTGTTTAATATTAAAGTTTAAACTTTGGATTTTCATAAATAGAGGGGTAGAAATAGACAAAAAGTTTACCGTTTTAATTTTTCTTAATCCCATATAGTATAATTAGTATAGTACCGATTATGGTTGAAATTATTACTGAAACAAGTGCCTTTGGTAACTACATGTAGCACTGATACTAAAATGATTATAGTTTGTTTAATATTAAGTCAGATCTAGAGGAGGGTCGGGGGGGGGGGGGGGAGGGAATCCGCCGGAATTTGCAGAGTTATTAAATGTATGTACTAAACTAAGCAAAATTGACCTAGGGACCCCCCCTTCTAGGTAACGAGGACCCCTTTTTCGGAACGTGGATTCATGTGAAAATCATTTCTGATACCACTTGAGTGCTTTATCTGCTATGTAGAAATGCATTAAGTCAAACATGCAATGGATTTAAAAAACAAATATTGAGCTGATCTATTTATTTTTCAATATATTTTTCAATATAACCCCCCCCCCCCCCCAAGGAAATCCTATTTCGAGTTTGGGCAATTTTTTTTCTTTTTTATGTTTTTTTTTATTTTTGCTTGTTATTTTTTACAGGCAAGTAAAAAAAAATTTCTCTGGCTGCCCCCCCCCCCCCTTTCAAAAACGATGCTACGTGGCTGTAAATTACAGATGTCATTTTACTTGAATTTAGACCCAGATCACTGATACTATAGAAAAATACCACAGAATCAGAACTCTTTGGTGTGCAGCGTAGTAATACAGCCACTTCTCACGATATATGTGTATATGCTTTTTGATATCATCGACAACGGCTTTTGCAATAATAAAAATGGAGCTACAGTGAAGGAACTTTTCATATACATGTATCTTTGTAAACTGGTCAACGAAATTCCTATGCTAAAATACTTTAATGATACACATAATTACTTTGAAGTTCACATTTTAAAAAAGGGATGCTGGACTTCCTTGTTAACAACAAATATATATATAGTCTAGGGAAACCAGATATTGGAAATCCGATGGGCACTGATTGTGCTCCTTCAATATCCGACCTGTTTATTTTTTATTCCTATGGATTTCCTTTAAATATTCATAACTTCTACACGCTATCCACTCGACGTTGATATACGTATAAGCAGAATATTTAACGAGGATTTAATTTTGGCATTATTATCTAGGGTGCCAAGATCGATGAAATTTAATATCGCTAAAAATTAATTGTGCTTTATTTGTAATAGCTTCTTTAGTGAGCTTTTAGAAATCGCTATAAAATTATATCTCGCTAAATATAAAACCCCTATTTTTAAGGACAAATCGCTAAATGCGTCTCGCTAAAATTTCTACTTATACGGTATATCGATGATATAATATCAATGTTAACAATATATACGAGTTAGTTACTTTCATAACTATATATACATGTCAATTATATATTAACAATTTTAGTATACTCTGAAAGTCGAATTTAACATCTGACTTCATCTCGCAAGGTATTCGTAACAACACGGCCATTTTCCAAGAGCAGTGACAAAACATTTATTGATGTTCTCGAACCAAACTTTCGGCCTAACGCCAGGCAGACAGTTTGGTTCTTGTGTCCGACAAAACACTTGTCGCCCTCGAACTCAGTCAATAAATATATTTTGTTACATGTAGTTAATGGAACATACGGTCGTGTAGATTATAGACGAATTTGTAATAATTTCATTTTTTAAAGTTTCTATACGTATGCAAAGCATCTTAATGGTCAAGGTTTTGAAAATACCAAGACACGTGTATTGTGCAACGTACATTCGTATTTTAATTAATTTACTGAACTGACAATAAATGAACTGATTGTATTTTGTCATCCTCCGTTGACCTTTTGTTTGAAAAAAAAAATTGTGATATTTTTTGTTTGGTTTTGGTATTGTTAATCATTGGGTGTAAACTTTGAAGCTACATTTTCATAAATAGAAAATCCCAACACAGTTCTGTAGATAGAGACGACATTTTAACCACAATATGCTAGCATAAAATTTTCATCATTACAGTAATATTATAGGCACTAGTTACTGTATTAAATTATCAAAACCATAGTTAAATACATGTATAATAAGTATTTTACCATATGGGTTAAAATTATTACAGATACAAGTGCCTATGGTAACTACAGGTATATGTTGTGCACTGATGTTTAAAACGATTATATTTTGTTTACATTGTCAACATTTCCCATAAATTTTGTTTTGATTACAGTTTTAATTGCGAAGGAGAAAGTTCATTCTGTAATCCATGAGTTTTGAGCTTATTACAACAACCACCGTGTATGACCCCACAACGGGGGCGCGGAATGGTGACATTCGGGGGTGCAGATTTTGAAGCGGAATTTGACAACGTTGATTAAAATGAGATTAGATTGTTTTTTAGAACATAATGGGTGGGGCGAGCTTTGTTGAAACGCACTTTGAAAAATTACGCACTTTGAAATTTTTTTTCAAAGTGCGTTAAATTTGGGACCAAATTAACGCACTTTGAAAAAATAAAATTTTCTTTTTAAAGTGCGTTAATATCGACCATATTAATGCACTTCGAAAAAAAGGTTTATGGCTTGGTCAATATTCTTGCAAATCTTAGGTATGATAAACAGTTGAACCTGTCTGATAACTTTTCGGTGATGAGGTCACTTCTGGATGTGAAAGTGGGCAATTTTGATTTTTTCATACTTTGAAAATTCTTTCTCTCTTAAATGTTTTACTGTACCTAATTGTTCCATTTTGAATGCATTTTATATGTAAACTAAAATTTATTGAAAGTTTTCAACGTCATACCAGGTATACAAATACTTTTCTTTGGGTGTAGCGGCATCGGCACCGGTTAAGGATTCTTAGGCACACATATGTTTTGCAAAGATATATAGGCATTGAAAACTGGGGCTTACCTTTAGGTCCACTTTCAATTTGCTACCGACGGCTATGTACAATGTATAAGAAAAAAAGTTGGACTGAGAGATCTTCTACTCGTCTTCTCCTTGTTCTCAATGTGGTTAAATGAGTAAGTGTAAATTAAAACGTTTTTTTTTTCGAAAGATATAACTAATACAAATTGATTCTCTCAATTACTAAAATCTAAGTCTAGAGTTTTTTGTTTTATAGATATATTTTTTCAAAGTGCGTTAAATGTCTCCATGGAAAAAATGTTTATGTACACTCTTAACGCACTTTGAAAAAAAAATTCGAAGTGCGTTGAGTGTGTCCAAAATTTAACGCACTTTGAATTTTTTTTTCAAAGTGCGTTGATTTTGTCCCAATTTTAACTCACTTTGAAAATTTTTTTGTCCTTGTGCGAAACAGAAGTGACTTACTAGTATTTTGCATCGGGATCGATGTCGAATTCCGTCTTGATTTCACGAGGGGATGCTCCTTTTTGAGGTGCTCTAGCTGCAGAAATGTAGCGTTATGGTTTTATAGATGGTCAAACCTAAAATATAAAACTAGAACGCTACAGTTCTGCAGCAAAACATATATATACACGTATGCTGTATATGAATGTAAGACAGCCATGTTCTTTTGTAGTTTGTGGATAAAGATCTACATTTGTTACATGTATGATGTAAGTTTTCTTTTGTTCGTGGATATGAAATTTCTATGTTGTAAATGAAAGGATGACTAAATCTGTCGGGTATATATTTTGTGTTCTAAAGGGGAAAAAGGTCGCCAAACATAATTAATGAGGGACACAAGGGTTAATCAAGCATTGATTTGTAGCTTCTGTTGTACAGTTTACTAGCAATAATTTTTAAATTCCTCCCTTCTTGCTCCTTGTTTTCTTTGGATCCAAGAAAAGTAATTACATGTTATACAATAACAATAATCTATATCACATAGCTAAGCAATTTTACATTTTTGATTGGTCACCAACATAGATTTCAATTTCTATTCAGTATTTTTTTTTTTTTACTTTTAATTTTTAAAATTTTTGTTTTCAATATTGTTAATGTGAATTCTTTTAAAACGTTTCTGCGCAATTAAAGGATGTGTTGAAATGGTGATACAGGCATTATACACCCATGTATATTCTGTTGATTCATAAGTATTTCAGATTGACTGTTTAATTCCGATATCTTATAAAAAAAAATAATGTTCTCATCTTTCATGCGTTGACATGATTTTTAATTTAAAAACTTTGAATGAAGAAATCAAAAACACATTCATTTCAAGGTTTTTAAAAATTTTTGTTTATATCAATTATATCCTCAATTTTAATTTTCGTATATAAAACAATGACTTTTTACCAGACAGCAGCGCTACGATGTTTGTTTCAATGCATAATAATTAAAAACAAAATCAGCCTTCAAAGGTACAATTGTTTATATCAGTATGTATTTTAATATAAAGCGAATCCTATTTCTTTCGTTTACCTGTACTGTAGAACATAATAATCTTTAGATATCGCCAGATTGAAAATAAGACTTTAGTGCAAAATAAGTTCAATGTTAGCGGAATGTTTACTATCACACTTAGATATTATGTATGTTGGGTGTTTAATTAATATCAAAATAATTATAAACAAACGGATATTCATATTATACTGTGTTTGTTTATTTACATGTACGTGAATAAATAACAAACAATTAACTTGAATTACACGAGGGCATGGAAGCTTTGTGTAGGAATGCTTAAAAAATAGGTCATAGGCAATCCATTAATTAATCATTTCGTACCACTTTAAACCCTTTAAATATACATATGCGACCATACATTCTTCACCTGTTCACGGTTCACTGCCTCGATGACGAATTTTCCAATAAGAACCAACAAGAACTGACTGTTTACCTTCCAACTATTGCGTCATGTTATACCTGTGTTTCATCATCGATGTAGGGTTGCATCATTACTGCTTTTTTAATTGTGAACGTTATTTTTAGCTTTTATAAAATATTGAGATTGAAAAGGAATAAGGTTTTATATTGTGTAAATAAATAAGAGCATTATTATAAATGAATAGAATTCAGTATAGACTAGTTTGTGTATATAAGTAGAAAAACCTTCCAGTTAGGCAAGAGTTGTAACCCCAGCATCGTGTGTACAACATGTTCAGTGACTTTACAATATCCGTAAATTTCTCTCACATCCGAACATATTATTTCAACACACTATGATTAAATGGTTAATTTTCATTTATCGAAATAATTATTTCTCAAACATTACTTTAGAGGGTGTTAAAGGGATGGGCAGGATTTTAGTTGGGAGGAGAGGGTGTTTAGGGGTAAAGGCAACTTGCTTTTGTAGGGAGGAAAGCTTTTTTAGGGTGTAGACAGTGCTTTATTTGGGAGGAAATGGTGTTTAAGGGTGTAGGCAGTGCTTTATTTAGGATTGTTACGAGGAGAGGGTGTTTAGGGGTGTAGGCTGTGTTTTGGTTAGGATAGTTAGGAGGAGAGGGTGTTTAGGGGTGTAGGCTGTGTTTTGGTTAGGATTGTTAGGAGGAGAGGGTGTTTAGGGGTGTAGGCTGTGTTTTGGTTAGGATACATGTAGTTAGGAGGAGAGGGTGTTTAGGGATGTAGGCAGTGCTTTATTTAGGATAGTTAGGAGGAGAGGGTGTTTAGGGGTGTAGGCTGTGTTTTGGTTAGGATACATGTAGTTAGGAGGAGAGGGTGTTTAGGGGTGTAGGCTGTGTTTTGGTTAGGATTGTTAGGAGGAGAGGGTGTTTAGGGGTGTAGGCTGTGTTTTGGTTAGGATTGTTAGGAGGAGAGGGTGTTTAGGGGTGTAGGCTGTGTTTTGGTTAGGATACATGTAGTTAGGAGGAGAGGGTGTTTAGGGGTGTAGGCTGTGTTTTGGTTAGGATACATGTAGTTAGGAGGAGAGGGTGTTTAGGGATGTAGGCAGTGCTTTATTTAGGATAGTTAGGAGGAGAGGGTGTTTAGGGATGTAGGCAGTGCTTTATTCAGGATTGTTAAGAGGAGAGGGTGTTTAGGGCTGTAGGCTGTGTTTTGGTTAGGATAGTTAGGAGGAGAAGGTGTTTAGGGGTGAAGACAGTACTTTACCTGGGAGGAGATGGTGCTAAGATGTTGGTTGTGCTTTTGTAGGAAGTGCTTGTTTAGGGGAGTAGGCCGTGTTTTTGTTAGCATAGTTAGAAGGAGAAGGTGTTTAGGGGTGTAGGCTGTGCTTTAGTTGGAAGGAGATGGTACTAGGAATGTAGGCAGTGCTTTAGTTGGGAGGAGGTGGTGCTAAGGGTGTTGGCTGTGCTTTTGTATGGAGAGCTTGTTTAGGGGTGTATGCTTTGCTTTTATATGAAGAGCTTGTTTATGGGTTTAGGATGTGCTTTTGTAGGGAGAACTTGTTTATGGTTGTAGGCTGTGCTTTAGTTCGGAGGAGATGGTGCTAAGGGTGTTGGTTGTGTTTTTGTATGGAGGGCTTGTTTATGGGTGTAGGCCGTGCTTTAGTTGGGAGGAGAGGATGTTTAGGGGTGTAGGCTGGCTGTGCTTTAGTAAGGAGGAGATTATATTAATGGTGTTGGCTGTGTTTTTGTAGTGAGGAGAGGATATTTAGGGATGTAAGCAGTATTTTATTTGGGAGAAGCTGTTGTTTAGGGGTGTAGGCTGTGCTTTTGTAGGAAGAACTTGTTTAGGGGTGTAGGCAGTGCTTAAATTGGGAGGAGAGGGTGTTTAGGAGAGTAGGGAGTGCTTTTGTAGGGTGAACTTGTTTTAGGGGTGTAGGCTGTGCCTTAGTTGGGAGGAGAGGGTGTTAGGGGGTGTAGGCTGTGCTTCATTTTGGATATGATGTTGTTTGAGGGTAGGCTTTGCTTTGGTTGTGAGGAGATGGTGTTAAGAGTGTTGGCTTTGCTTTAGTTGGAAGGGGATCGATGGTGTTAAAGGGTATAGACAGTGCTGTAGTTGGGAGGAGATGGTGTTCAGGGGTTTAGGCCTTTATTAGTTGGGAGGAGAGGGTGTTAACGGGTGTAGGCTGTTTTTAGTTGGGAGGAGAGGGTGTTAAGGGGTGTAAGGTATGCATTAGTTGGGAGGGGAGGTTGTTTAGGGGAGTAGGCTGTTTATAGTGGATGTATTAAGGGTGTACTGTTTTTGGGGATGAGAGGATATTTAGGGATATAAGTATTTTAGTTTGGAGAAGCTGATCTTTAGGGGTGTAGGCTGTGCTTTTGTAGTAAGAACTTGTTTAGGGGTGTAGGCTGTGCTTTTGTGGGGAGGAGAGGGTGTTTGGGGTATAGGCAGTGTACAGTTGGTAGGAGAGGGTGTATAGGGACTAAGGCTGTGCGTTAGATTGGAGGAGAGGGTGTTAAGGGTACGCAGCACTTTAGTTTGAAGCTCCATAGTTAGGGCACCTGACTAGGTCTATAGTGAAGCTGGTGTCCCGGGTTCATTTTCTCGGTCCAACAATGCATTTTTTGAATCTCCTTAATTTACTGTTGCATATGGATGGCCTAAAACCAACCATTCAAACCAAAACTTTAGGCCCCGAAATATAGTCGGTTAAGGGGGCATAAAATCATTATATCTTATTTACACAGGCATCTGACGTTATTTATTTTCAGTTTATTAAAAAAAATATTTGGTAGGGGTAATTTTATTATTTAAAAGAAAAATAACTAATTGATGTCAGGTGCCTGCGATTTTTTAGTAAGTGGCCACTGATATGTATTCTTGCATCTTGATTGATTGCAGATCAAGAAGCACACACACCATGCACACACTTTCATTGAACATTGCTTATACGTACCCTACCCTCGTAGATCATGATTTGAAAGAGGGTCATAGTGCAATATGGAGACTTGTCCACTAATATTTTATTAATGAAGCATGAGACCCTCTTTCGGCATTTACTGACACTAGATGGCAGCACTACACCCCCCCTCCCCTGCTGTGGATCTTTTTCCAACATTTTAATGATCAGTATCAGTCCATTTTCTTCATGTTCAGTGTCACGCCATAGAGCAAGGCCAGACTGCTTCATGCCCTTACCAAGGGACATATTTTAATCTACATTGACACATACGTGGCGTGATTTATATTGCATCATACTTCGTCATGTGGACTACGTGGTATTGAACAAGTATACGTACGAAGCATGTATCTAAGTATATACCTTTTGTCAAACGAATTAATGTGTGCTTTGTGGAAATTAAACGATATAATCGTGTTTTAAAAGAAAACCTGTTATAGCTTCGAATATGCATTGCAACTGAGATGAAAATTTCAAATTAAGTAACTAGTAACACAGTATACGACGTTTACGTATTAAATGTAAGTTAATTCATATCAAAATATTGTATATGATGTTTGATTATTACTACATTGTCTTTTTTTTATAAATTATAATTGAGCTTTTTCTTATTAACAAATAAAATAAATAAATATTTAACTAGATAAATAAATAAATAGGCCAATAAATAAATAAATATAACGTCTTTTAATTAAAATTTCATTTTTATTCTATTTTCAAAATATATATTTTAAATTTGCAATTGTACAATTAAAAAAAAAAGTGTGTAGAAAAACATGATTAAAATTAATTGTACATGTTGTTATGTGTGTAAGAAACAGAAGCGCAAAACACATATACCTGCATAATCCTTTGTTTACTAGACTCTCATACTACGCTGTGTTTATTTTCGTTTCCTTTGTTCTTGAATGACTGACGTGTAAAAACGTCATAGATTTCTACAATAGAGGGTTCCCATATTTGGAGTTCTTCTCAGGATTCCCCCTAAGATATTTAAAGAATACTAAGTCTTTAACCAATAGCATTTGTACAACTTTCTTTTCCAGGTCTAATTTTAGAAATACCGAGACAACCTTTCTAAAATTAGATCTGGAAGAATTTCATTGTATGATAGGCAGTTTACACTACAGAAAATAGTTCCAATATAATTTTAAAAATTATTTACATAATAATAGCTATGATTTGTTCTCAGCGGATCTATAATAATTTGAAATTTGTACAAGATAAGATGTTGATTGATTAATAAGAAAACTTATTTAATTTAAGAGTGTTTAGAATGAAGCGGAGGTCTCATCTGCGTATGAATATAAAATTACCTTCCTTCAGATTACCCTACTTTCCATACACGTTGCCAACAGCACAATGGATAAATCTAGACGCAGTATGTCTGATAGCCTCTAAACGGGAGGGGGGAAAGTGTGCCCTTCCCAAGTGAAAGAAAAAAGTGTTTGGTGTTTCAGAAGCAAGAAAGAACGGTGTGAAGAAGTTATAACCCATTAACAGCGGATTTAAAGAAGAAAAACGCAGTTTCCGTCTATATCGACCCGGCCAGTATATTGTACGCAATTTCATCATACAGTGAAACTGTGATTAAGAAGTTATTGCACACCTAAGTTAGAAGTTGGGTAAGGGCACAAAAATAGATTTCCTCGCAAAAGAAGAACAGTTTGTAGTACTGTATTCCACAGTGGACCAATTTTATTTTTGTCTGTGATAATAGAACTCTTGCACGAGATTCATTGTTCATTGACCGTTGTGTAACTGTGATACAACTCATTGTGATAAATATTCAAATATTTATTTTTGTGTTGGAAGAAATATCTCAAAATAGGTAATTCAATCGAATTTCTTGATAAAACAGGATTTAAGAAGCCTGTGTGGACGGTTTGGATTTTTGAAAGCTTTACAGGAAAGGAAGGGGTCCACCTTCTTTATGAATATTACGCGGGTAAGGCCCAGGCTGCAGATTCCAAAGCATGGGCACCAAAAGAAAGAAGACTTGTTTGACAATCCAAAACCAAACCTAAATTCAGTACTTAGTCCAGATGTGCAGCTTCCACCACCAGATTTTCCAAAGAAGCCTGATGCACAAAAGGCATCTAAAATTGGTAGATACATACTTCTTGACCAACAAGAGGGAGAAACATTCAAGGCCATAAACTGGCAGACCTATGAAGAATACATATGCAAGGTATATTATTGTTCACATTTCAATTGCATTAAAAATTTTATGTAATTAAGATTGATCATTGTTTGCAAAATTGAAATGTCTTTGATATAAAAGGACATGTTCAGACAGTTTTTGAATAATTCTTGGTTTTGTTTCATTTTCCCTTTTAAAATGTGTAGGCTTGTTCAAATGAGTCATAGTTTGGTTACCTGATAGCGGATGACAGTTGCTCTGCATTTAAATAGTGAACAATAAAAGTTATACAGTATGCAGAAAGGCAGTGGTTGTTATTGATATGACTTTTTTGACAAAATGTGATATAATTTACATCAGCTTTATTAGTCATGTTAAGAATATAATATTTGGGTCAGGTAGAAGCTAAGCAGCAGCATTGCATCAACAGGAAATCACTTACTCAATGTCGAGAGCATTGTATCATTCTTAATCATGTTGCATCTATTGAGTTATATTTAGCAGCAATGAGCTTTTTTGCTTATTAACTGTATCGTGCAAAAACATTGTTCAATAATCTTGGAACAGTGCAGATCAGATAGGTATAATGGAAGAAGAAAGCAAGCAGCCTTTAGCAATTATTTTATATTTCCTCTTTTATTTTCTCAGGTATTTCCTGTAAATACATACAGAGACAATCTTGCTCCATATTGGCAAGTGGATGACCACGAGAATATCAGTTCCATCTCAGAAATCATTCTTGGGGAGACCAAAGCTTACGTCATTTTTGAGCGACATTATGGAGACTTGCATTCCTATGTGAGACAGAAGAAGAAACTGCGAGAAGAGGAAGCTTCACAGCTGATGCAGCAGATCGTTGCTGCCGTGTTGCATTGCCACGAAAATGGGGTGGTGCTACGAGATCTCAAGCTGCGTAAATTCGTCTTCAAAAACCAGGAAAGGTATGAAATATTTTGATGTCTTTTAAATATTTTTGACAAGTAATACGCATATACGTGCTAAAGGTTACATTCAGAACTATGTTAATGGTAATCAAAAAATGGGAAACGAAAGCGTAAAACATAATTAAATTAATTGTTAAATGTCAGTAAGGATTTTGGAATTGTTAAATTTTCTAAATGGAGAATCTTCAGATAGCTCAAATAAAATGAAATGAAGGAAGTCAGGAAACAATAAAGATGACATAAATTAGATTTTAATTATGTGTGAGAGATTATTTCCTGTGGTTTTTTTTTACTTTTCCTAATTATAACTGTGTATGAGCAAATTACGCTCTCTAGAATCGTGCAGTATTTTCACTCTTCATTGAACTGTGTTTCTTCAGTACACAGTGTAGGTGAATATAGGTCAACTGAATGTAAATGTATTGCTCCACCTAGCATAGCAAGTCAAATCAGCTCCGCCCAATAATTTAATGTCTGTCGTAAAAAGCAGACGCCCTTGTTAAATACCTATCAAGTATTTAGCTCTAGGCATAGAAGTTTGAAGCATTGAATTAATTTCGATTCGTTTCGAAAGAAAAACAATACGCCTATTAAGAAAAACAAAAACTCAAAATTCAATTGTGTATTTTTAAACAAATATAAAGCCTCCTGCTGAGATTTTTTTGTAATTCAAATAGGTTTTTGTAATCGATTTGCAAACATGCTTACTAGAAAACATTGCTTATGGCGTTTTTTACTGGTTGCACCCAGAAGTAAGGGGGAAATATATATATATCTGATTAGGCGTGCCTGAATTGCAGCTTGTTTGAAATGTTATCGACAGTCAGTTTGTTAATGTGTTATTATGGATAGGGTGTGGTGACTTTTTACATGGGTTTGTGTTGTTTAAATCTTGTTAGCTGGCGAAGGTTATGGTAGTGAATTCCTTTTAATTGTTTCCAGTCATGAAGGAAATATGAAGGTGCCTGGTTTCTGCTGTCATTGAATAAGACAGAGTAGATCACAATTTTGGTTAATTATCATACAATGAATACACCTTTTTTTCTGAGTGTAAATTATACTGTCAGAAAATTTCATTAAATAGAGAGTGTGTATCTGCAAGAGCATGATGTTTTTGTCACATATTGATAAAGGAAATGAAAAAGGCCTGTCAATGGGTCGATCCTTGCACTGCTGAGCCCCAGGCTAGTCTATTTATAGACCTTGGTGTGTTGGGAATGTGGTTTGGATTCACATTTATTGTTTGTAATATAACATAAAAGTATGGGAGTGAGGTTGGATCAATGTAGAAATGGATTCCATGGTTTTATTTCTGTAGCACATTGTACCTGGCCTAGATAAATCCAGCCATTGATAAAATGGAACAGCTGACGTCATTTAGCTTCATGTCTCTTTGATTAATTTTTTCTCTTTCCATACACTCTAGTGAAGAATGACGCATGCATGTTGAACTTAAGGTTGCCATTGTAGGTCGACTGTCGGCAGATTGTATAACGCCCTGTCGTATAAGTTTAAATACCTCTCAGTGCGCTGCCCCAGCAAACAACCTGAATTATGAAAATGCTTGAAATTCTCAATGATGTAGGACTCCTTAAATAGAACATTGAAGTGCACAACTAATGAATGGTTGGAATGCTAGCATGTAATTTGCTGATGAATTCTTCCTCACAGGACATAATCTCTAACTTTCTATATATAGTAACTTTTCCTATCCCATACACAGCTTATCTAAGCTGTATCAGATATTGCATAAAACTTGGAACAGATTCAATTTTTTATTCAGTATTTGTTTGGTTTATCTTTTTAGAACGGAGCTTCGTCTGGATGGTTTGGAAGATGCCTATGTTCTGAACGATGACAATGATGATCGACTAACTGACAAACATGGCTGTCCAGCATACGTCAGCCCTGAAATTCTGAACCCCAACGAGACTTACTCTGGACGTTCCGCAGATGTCTGGAGCCTTGGCGTGATGCTGTATACCATGATGGTGGGAAGATACCCCTTTCATGACTGCGACCCAAGTGCACTCTTTGGGAAAATCCGTCGAGGGCAGTTCTCTGTTCCCCCTGTTCTGTCTCCTAAAGCTCGGTGCTTGATTAAGAATCTGCTGAGGAGGGATCCGAATGAACGGCTCTCCGCAGATCAAATCCTCAAACACCCCTGGTTCACAGACTCCTCCATGTCGGGGGGATTCGTGACCATCATAGACCACAAAAACGTGGATCAGATGGTCCCCAGTATGCTTGTTCATGAGGCAGAGGACGATTTCTTTATTTAATTGCCTCGTAAGAGACTTTGAAAAAAAAAGAAACTGAGAAATCAGCTATCATTCAAAGCGGGTAGAGCAAATGAATGCAATATTGAACATTTTGTTTGAATACACATCCATTATGTTTCAATGGTATGTTTTTTCTGAAAGGACTTGCAAAGGATCTATTGCAGCTTTTAACATGTTGACACAAGAATATCAGTTTGGTTATGGGAATGAAAATTTGTAAAACATTCAACAGAATGCTTTAGACATGTGATCTAGTTGCAATTGACACAGTTGAATAAACTGCAAAAAAAGAAGAGATATGTGCCAAGTTCATGTCATGCGCAAATGAAGTTATAATTGTGTTGTGAATGTTATCACCTTACATAATCATCATAGAATAAAATTGCGTATCGAGTCGCAAGCGTAAGATCTCCTTTAACTACATAGGCCAGTTTCTGTGTGGAGTGAATGTTTGATTGTGACTTCTGGTTACAAAACAGTGCAAATGTGTTGCACACGTACATGTATATGTTAAATGTTGTGTTGCTAACTGTGTAAAAGGGGGCCTTGTGTATGTTGAAATACCACATTCCACAGGCAATAAGTACATAGTAATGTAGAGTGTGTTAGTGATTTAATTTATTTGTATTTGATTAAGAAAAGAAGATGCAATATAAATGTAGTGCAGGACTGCTATATGTCGTTTAATTCTAAGGGATCTGACAAATTTCCTCCCAGCATTTACTTTAATTTGATTAAACAAAAAAAGTGTTTAATCAGTGTTTGTGGGGAGAAATATTTTAGATCCTTTAGACTAGACGGCGGTGGTCATATAATGTATGAACAAAAATGTTAGTGTGTTATGAGTTTTCTATTGTATCAAAGGCTTTGTTTTCTATCAGATTTTGTCATAGGTAATCTGTTGATGTTCACATACAAATAAAATGTTAAGAATACTCGAGGTGTCCAGATTTCTCTGTTCCGGGTCTAATCATGGCGGACTATCCCCCATCTGAAAAGGTGAGCTTATGCAATCCCGGAATGTATGATAACACAGCGTATCAGCCTTAATAACTTCTCCGGGGTAGAATCAGTATAAAAATTTACATGTGGCCATTTACGTTTTTCCTCTTTCCTATAGGAAATCGATGTAAACAATCTACGTGTAAACATGTTTATCCATGGATTGAGCCTGTTTACTACTGAATCTCACTGAAAACTGATAGAAAATATATGCGGAGAAGACATTGCTGCGAAGCTCTAATAGGATTTAGATATCTACAATAATTGCTTTAGAGCGGATTGTCCGTCACACCTGTATGCATGGAGATCGTAAAATAAACTACGCAGTGGTCCTAATTGGTCACGCAGGTCATGATATAGCACTTGCTCAGATCAGTTGCGAAATGGCAGGTTTTCATCGTATCATTAGGAACACGTCATGTCCAGTGTGAAACGTATATATAAGGGTCATGTACTAGTACATTGCGTATATCAAGCTTGATTACACATCTATACTTTTCAATATAAACATGAGGTATGTCCTGAGGAATGCGAAAAGTTCCATAAACATATATTTGAAAAATAGTTCCAGAACATAAATGTATCCGTAGAATTATTCAGAAAGTAGTGTCAGCATTTTATACCATGATAAAATTGTTTGTTAATAACAGGCACTTAATATAGTTTTATAAGTATGCTCATCTGCATTAAATTTTGACAATACATTTGTATATATCACCGACATCTAAGTGTTAGACGGGCATTTTCACATGGATAAATTTTGGTTGATTTTAAAATGATCTAAAACCTATTCATTGGGATTCAATTTCGTCTTAATAAACTTACCAATAGATCGAATACGACAATTCTCTTTTTTTTTTTTTTTGGATTTCCTAAATCAAATCTGCATTTACAGTAAAAAAAAAAAAAAAAGACACGGCAATTTTAATTTGAACGCATAATTAAAAAACTGTAGTGTTTTAGTACTATTCTAGAAAAAAAATCCTTTGTGAAATTTGATGTACATTGTATTTGTCAAATGATAAAGTCTTAATTGGTGTAAAATACTATTTAAAATGATAATTGAAAAGATTATGACGAACACAGACCTTTATTGTATTTCAAATGAAAAGCAAATCGTTTGATTGAAAAAAAAACACCAACCATATTACAAGAATATATTTTATTTACTTTTTGTCAATTTGATACTTTTTTCCTTGATGATCAATTAATATTGTTATTGTTTGATATTTAGCTGTGTTTGTAAATTTACGCGATAGTTCATAAAAACATTTCATTTGTATTCCAACATCGCAGCTAACACGACTAAATGCGCAATAGATTTTGTGTCTGACGTAGGGTTGTTGACTCTGAATTTGAATTTCGCTACATGTAGAGTTGGGGTGACTGACCCTTTGTTTGGTTATAACTAACGAGATAGAATATACAGCGGGAATCACAGATGAACTGCATGATTTAAAGATGTTAAGATCAATACTATAATGCAATCTCTCATAACTGTTTTTCCGCCAAAGAAAAAATGTCAAAGATTACGTTCAAGTTTATTAATTTTAAAAAGGATCATGCCGATACATTTCCGCAAAATGTTACGGTAGATAGCAGTACAAACTAGGTCCAATGTTGAAAAAGATAGACATACAAGGCACAAAACAAGAGGTCCATGGGCCAAATCGCTCACCTCTGACTCGGAACTTTCTCTAGAAAAAAGGAGGAACATCTGCTTTAGCTGGTCTTGTGTAGTAGTTTTTCATGATAAATTCCTTTGTAATAAAAACTCAATTGCCCTTGTGAACCCTCCCTATCAACAGGGTGATGATAAAAAGTCACTACCTACGCCTGCTTATAAGTTAATATACTATTGCTTTTCATGAAAAAAAAAATATTATGGTATTTTCCTATGTATTCCAAAAACAAACTTTGATCGCCCATTGTGTCTCCCATTACCCCTGCGGGTCATGTTTCGAAGATACTTAATTGAATCATCACTTCTGTGTAAATATGTCCAGTTATTGTTTTGTTGTTCTTGTGAGGGAGATTTTAAAAGATTTTCCTATGCATTCCTATGTAGAAATTTGATACCACATGCGGTCCCTCGATACTCCATTAATTTTGAAGTTACAAGAATAAAGGCCAATGGTCAAACTGGACAATGGATCAAAGATGTCTGTTCAGTATTTTGAGAATCCATTATTTGGCACTCATCAAACTTATACATTGATTCTCCCTTATAGAGATTCGATGAACCCTACTGATTTTAATAACGAGACTTCAAACTTAATTGGTACACTGGTCCATCTTAGGAAGTAAATGACTTTTTTAATATTTAAGATTATATGGCCATAATTATAGGTCAACGGTCAAACCATGTAAACGCTAAACATATACTAATACAGGAAACAATTCCAGCTTAGTCTTCCTCCTTCTCTATAGAACTGTCATTTAAAGACATGAAATCAAGTATTCTCAGAAGAAAATCACGCCTAATGAAATATTATAATATTAAGGTATCATAGAGATCGAATTAGTACTATATGTTTGTCCCTGATCACCAGTTTATTCACTATCATTATACTGACATTCTAAATATAAGTTGTTTCCTTTTAGTTAAATAATTCTACATTAGGACATACATATACATATTGTATATGTTTTGCAAACACTCTTATTTCTATAAATAATGATTATTTTAGGAGAGCCATGCGCCCGTTTTTTTTCTGTTCTGATGATCGACTATGTCACGATTGTGACAAATATGACACAATTTATAAGTGGTTGATTCTGGTTAAAAAACCTAACGCGGAAGTAAGCTCAGTTCTTGACACAACATGCAATTTGTCAGTTTTTCGTAACGAAAAAATCGATTAAGCTATCAGAAACCCGCCTTGTTTTAAGTAAATGATCGTTAAAACACTTTAAGAAAAAGACTCGAAGCATGAAGTACTTTATTTTATTTAAAATCAAGATCGATTTTGCCAAAATGCATTGAGTATCCAACTTATTATATGCTATTTTAGACCGTGGTAGTGGTCCCGTGTTCTGTGGGCTTTTGTATTATGAATCCCAGCAATTTGTTTAAACACATGCACATGCATTTGTATGAATAATAAAATACGATGACTTTTGGGACACCCCCCCCCCCCCCGCCGGTCCTGCCATAAAATATGCTTTAAAAAAGCAAGAAACAAGATGTGTTTGTGAAACACTGATGTCCCCGTATGGCAACATAGCGAAGGTTAAGCTTTCTCAAATGCAGATCAAACTAGTGCTAATTGTAACGGGGACCGTTACAGATGTTCCCTTAAACGCTCCCCAACTCCCTTTTCTAGTCATATTCCCTGTAAGCTTCATTAAATAAGACAAACTCTATGCATTTGAGACTTTAACAACGTTTACCCAGAAGTGTACCAAGTTCATTCAAATTTTAGCATTGTACGCGTGCGCATGTGAATGCATGTGCGTAATGACCATATCATCTTGTCTACACAATCTATATATTTTAATATACTAAATATTAAAGTATTTATCTTGGACAGACGCAATAAATCAAAAACAATTTTTATAGGTTTTTATTTATTTGGCGCTTTTGGGCACGGCTGAATAATATAACATATTATTTCGGGCCTCCAAAGCAACGGGTAGGCCCAGCAACAACAACAACATTTCAGTTCAACAACAACAACATTTCAGTTCAACAACAACATTTCAGTACATCAACATATCAGGTGACCTTGACCCTGGGAGATGCAGATGCCAAGGTCAACAACATTTCAGTACAACATCAACATATTAGTTGACCTTGACCCCTGGAGATGCAGAAGTCAAGGTCAAATAATAAAAACTTGCAATGCAAGAATAATATTCACACATCCATGACTCTGGGAGGTGCAGAAGTCCAGGAAGAAAATAAAATATTTAGAATAATAATCACACATCCATGACTCTGGGAGGTGCAGAAGTCAAGGAAGAAAATAAAAATAAAATAGTTTTGTTTACACTGTCACAATATTTACATGGTATTCAACTTTGACCCTGTGTGGTGCAGCGGTCAAATAATGAACCCATATTACATCATAGTTCAAGTGATGTATGCCGCTCAGTTCGCAGTCCATCTTCAGAAGTGACAGCCGTGCCGAATATGTAGGTACAGGTGACCAGTTGCTATGTAAAACTCAGTTCGCAGTCCATCTTCAGAAGTGGGAGTCGTTCCGAATATGTAGGTACATATGACCACTTGCTTCGTAAAATTCAGTTCGCAGTCCATCTTCAGGAGTAACAGCCATGCCGAATACGTAGGTATAAATGGCCACTCGCGATGTAAAACTCAGAAATGTCAGTTCGCATTCCATTCATCAGAAGCGACAGCCATGCCGAATATGAAGGTACAGATGACCATTTGCTTTGTAAAATTTTCCACTGAAAAGAAAAAACAGAAACCAGCAGTATCTATTCAACAATGTACAATTGGGGGATCAGGGTAGGGAGGGATTTCATAAATCTACACTTAGCCATTGTTTTCACAAATTTGATTAACACCAACCTTGCAACTAGCGTGTAACCGGCAAAGAGAGAGTTTGCAGCACGAGCATCTTTCTTTATATAATTGAAAGTTAGATAACTCGTGCCGAAACAAGGAGAGATAACTGCGCCCAAAAATATTGCGCTGCCAAGATAAAAGCATCTTATTCGCATATGGGCGAGATAGATGCTATATTATCTTGGACAGACGCAATAAATCAAAAACAATTTTTATAGGTTTTTATTTATTTGGCGCTTTTGGGCACGGCTGAATAATATAACATATTATTTCGGGCCTCCAAAGCAACGGGTAGGCCCAGCAACAACAACAACATTTCAGTTCAACAACAACAACATTTCAGTTCAACAACAACATTTCAGTACATCAACATATCAGGTGACCTTGACCCTGGGAGATGCAGATGCCAAGGTCAACAACATTTCAGTACAACATCAACATATTAGTTGACCTTGACCCCTGGAGATGCAGAAGTCAAGGTCAAATAATAAAAACTTGCAATGCAAGAATAATATTCACACATCCATGACTCTGGGAGGTGCAGAAGTCCAGGAAGAAAATAAAATATTTAGAATAATAATCACACATCCATGACTCTGGGAGGTGCAGAAGTCAAGGAAGAAAATAAAAATAAAATAGTTTTGTTTACACTGTCACAATATTTACATGGTATTCAACTTTGACCCTGTGTGGTGCAGCGGTCAAATAATGAACCCATATTACATCGTAGTTCAAGTGATGTATGCCGCTCAGTTCGCCACAAGACCCCGGTCGTATAGGCTTGAACAAAGCATCTACGAATGGGGGCGCCGCCACTTTACTAGTGGGGGTCCTGAGCGGCCTGAAACAGCCGTGACCCTTCCTCTCCAGATATCAGTCATTAAAGTGATGGATGAAACTTGCATACATACCTAATAATTGGCTTTATATCCCCTGAATTGTTGTTTTTTTTTTTAAAGTTTATTTTCTTAACTTGGATAAATGTACCCCATCCCTTTCAAATAATTTTGGCATGGTTTTTTGATGTCAGTATAGTGGATTACAGAATCCCCAATTAACTTCACAAACTTTGTTAACGAAAAATGCATTAAACCCAGGCCTTTCTAGTATTCTCCATGGCCAGATTATATGAAGAACAATGCCAATTAATACGAGCAGAACATGAGACCATATTAAGTGCACAAGAGGAAATTGGATCTCCTTAATAAATTTCAAGTATTTAAACCTGACATTCTTTTAGTTTTGTCACTGTTGTTTTCCCACTATGGATAACCTGAGATAAGTCCCCAATTACGTACTTGCCCCAATACGAAAGAAGTGGGATTCGTAGTCCCAAGACTCGAGGTTTAAGACCTAATGTTTTGCTAAGTTCGAAGTTAAATGATACTTAGTGAAAGGAGCTCCGGAAAAAATGACAAGATAGTTGACCCCCTGGGTAGGTCTAATTTCTAAAATCCTTTAAAGATAAGTGCTCAGTTAAGGGGACCCCCCAGTTGAGACAAACCCCTTGCGATGTTTGCATTAATTTAAGAATGACTCCCTTTCTTTATCTGCAAATATGAAATCATGTACATGTATGTAATTAATGTTCTAATTTTTTTTTTTTTTTTTAATCCAGTGCAAGAATATTTGAAATTCTTAAAAGCTTTGTTTGAGAAAGGGAGATGTCTTGAAGACATTCAACAAATTAATATATATACCCTCAACTTTGAATCCTAAAAAATCAAAATCCCCCGGGAACGCATGTAGAAACCTAAATGCTGATTTAATACTACTTTTACAAATTATGCACCTTCACCAACCTTGGCCAACATTTTTATTACCATCAAAGGATGTATAATAACTGTGAACTTACTATGGTTTATTTAGTGATTTTCACTGCTGTCTGTAGGATATGAAAGGTGCGTTATCAATTGCCAACCAGAGTTATCCCTCTTTGGTACCACTCCCACTGGAGATACTCTGAGATTACATAAGGGTAACACCCCCCCCCCCTTAATTCAACTTCTTTGTTACAATTATTTTAATTAAATAATTATTTTTATTCCTGCTTTGTATTGATAAGCTGAAATTATATTGATAAGCTGAAATTAAATTGTTATTTTTCATATGTAACATTGAACTTGATTTGCTACAGGTTTGTTTAGAGAACGATCAACGTCGGACCATATTTAAAATAGGAATTTTAATTTACATGTTTGCTACGGCCAAATTACTTTTAGCCATTTTTCTCGTATTTTTGTATATGGGACTGAGGTTTTTGTTAGGAGTTTGGTGGAGCTTGATTTCTTGTATATGGATTTCTATATTGTAAACTCATTGTGGTTGCATGGGCTTGTTTCGAAAGTAGGTGCGATCGAATGAGCTACTGGTATTTTACCTGGGCTCTTTGAAAATTGCATTGTATGACTGTGTGCATGCCAACACCACTTGTACGAGTGCGCATGTACTGACAAAGATTTGACTGCAGGACCCCTTAAAATTGAAATCAACGCACATTTTTATACCCCCCGCTTGAAAAGCGGGAGGGTATATAGTAATCGTTAATTCCGTCCGTCTGTACGTCTGTCCGTCCGTCCGTCTGTTACGCTTTGGGGTACCCATCTCTTATCCGCAACTCCTCTCATACCACTGAATGAAATTTGATGAAACTTTCACAGAATCTTTATTACATATTGCCATTGTGCACCTCCTATTTTACTTTTTGATCAGACACATATTTTGGGTTTCCCGGCCACAGCAACAGCAAAACATGGACTTTGTCATTATAACTATATGGAGGCGGGGGGTATCATTTAGTGAGCTCATCGCTCACAGTACCTCTAGTGTTTATTTGAGAGTGTTGAGTCTGGAGAAATTCCAGCCGATAACTAGGATTCAAATATAACAACCAGTTCCAAGTCAACTAAGGCCCAAGAAATAGAGGGGTCTATAGATTTCCGAAGACGATACTGCGTGACATATTCAAACCCCAAGCGAACTGTATGGACAAACTTAGGATATCTATTGCTTTATATGGATGGGCAGATACGGTATGTAAACAGATGCACACATGAGCATGACATCCGTCCATTTTTCAATTGGAAATATTTTTTTTTTTTTTTTTTGAGACATTTTCCTTTGTTACAATTTCTCCCGTGCACTTATGGTTAGTTTTTTATCAGTGCCCCCCCCCCCCCTTCCGTTTGAGTGGAAGCAGAGCCTAATTCTATACAAGCTGGAAACCTGTAGATACCAGTTTGAAAGTTGGTGTTATCATCAGTGATATAAAGTAACACTTTACTGTTTGTAACGAAATAGTTATATGCTTACCTGTATTTTTCTTATTAATTCATGCATATATATATATATATATATATATTTTTTATTTAGTCAAATATATAGTCATCAGTTACAAAGAAATGAAGCTGAAAAGAGTCAATTAGTCATAGATTCGCATGAAATAGAGTTATAAAATTATTATCGATTAGGCCTACATGGTATTATTCGATTACCTTAAAATTTTTCACTTGGGACAAAGATGGCGGCTAGCACATGGTGATGCAAATAGACAAACTGAAATGAATCTGACCTTATCCAAATTAAACCTTTTTTAGCGAATAGATAAGTAAACAATACGAATTCATAAAAATAGTAATAGAAATTAAAAACATTTTAAGGCAAGAATCTATTTCATAAATCTACACTTAGCCATTGTTTTCACAAATTTGATTAACACCAACCTTGCAACTAGCGTGTAACCGGCAAAGAGAGAGTTTGCAGCACGAGCATCTTTCTTTATATAATTGAAAGTTAGATAACTCGTGCCGAAACAAGGAGAGATAACTGCGCCCAAAAATATTGCGCTGCCAAGATAAAAGCATCTTATTCGCATATGGGCGAGATAGATGCTATATTAATCCAAAAGTATTAAAAAATACGTTCATTTAAGTGTATTTTTGATTTAACTCATTTCAGGTGCACGCACGTGCATACATGAGCATGGTGACCATACCTTCTTGTAGAAGTCCATTACATCTATCTATGTTCTAAATCCCATCCTGTTTGGTTGAAAACCAAGGGAGTTATAGCTGTTTAAAGTTTCAGCCAATCAGATTGCAGGGCACGTACATACATGAGTGTGCATGTGCATGGTGACCATACCTTCTTGTAGAAGTCCATTATATCTATCTATGTTCAAAATCCCATCCTGTTTGGTTGAAAACCAAGGGAGTTATAGCTATTTGAAGTTTCAGCCAATCAGATTACAGCGCATGTGCATTCACGTGTTTTCATGATAATTGCTATATATCATCTTGTAGGATATCGTAATGCATGGCCATGTTCAAAATTTCAAAGGATTTCGTCAAAAAACAAGAAAGATATTGTCACTTTAGTTTCAGCCAATCAGAGCAAAGCTCACGTGCGTGCGCGTGAGATCTTGCTATTTTGACCTTGTCATATTGTCTACGCTACTAATATATCCTTATATTATGATTTTCAAAGCATTTCATCAAAAATGTAAAAAGTTAGGTCTATATCAATAAAATCGGTCATTTCACGTGTTGCACGTGCACGCTCTTGCAAGCACGTGTGCGCAAAATGACCTTGATTCCGCAAATCTACATAACATGTCTACTGACCCTAAAAAGGTTTTACCTAAGTCGGATGTGTAGTTTACAAGATCACTCCTGGACAAAAAAGTACCCAGGAAGAAGAAGAAGAATAACTAGGGCTAAATGTAACGGGAACCGTTACAGATGTTCCCCAAACGCTCCCCATCTACCTTTTGGTGCGTTATTCCCTGTAAGCTTCATTGAATAAGACGAACTCTATGCCTTTTAGACTATAACAATGTTTTCCCAGAAGTATACTAAGTATATTCAAATTTATGCATTGCACGCATGCGCATTTGAATGCATGTGCGTAATGACCATATCATCTTGTCTACATTGTTCATATACTAGTACTAGAAATGACAGCGTTTTATCCAAAAGTATCAAAAAATACGTTTTATTCTAGTGTATTTGTAATTTTACTCATTTCACGTGCACGCACGTGCATGCATGTGCATGTCGACCATATTTTCTTGTAGGAGACTGTATTGTTTGTCTATGTTCTAAATCCCATCATGTTTGGTTGAAAAACAAGGAAGTTATAGCCATTTCAAATTTAAGCCAATCAAATTGTAGCGCACGTGTATACGCATGTTTTCACGACAACTGTTATATATCATATTGTAGGACATCCTAATGCATGACTATGTTTAAGATTCTAAATCATTTCGTCAAAAATTAAAAAAAGATATTGCGATTTTTGTTTCAGCCAATCACAGCAAACCACACGTGCACGCACGTGCATGCATGTGCATGACGACCATACTTCCTTGTGGAAGTCCATTATGTCTGTCTATGTTCTAAATCCCATACTGATTGGTTGAAAAACAAGGGAGTTATAGCCATTTAAAGTTTAAGCCAATCATATTGCAGCGCACGTGCATGCGCGTGTTTACATGACAATTGTTATATATCATATTGTAGTACATCCTAAAGTATGCCTATATTTTAAATTTCATAGCATTTCGTCAAAAAACAGGAAAGATATAGACATTTTTGTTTCAGCCAATCAGAGCAAAGCGCACGTGCATGCGTGTGAGTTCGTGCTAATTTGACAGTGTCACATTATCTACACTATAAATATATCCTTATTAAATGAGTTTTAAAGTATTTCATCAAAAAATATTAAAGTTATGGCTATATAAAGTATATCCGTCATTTCACTCATTTCACGCGCCCGCACGTGCATGCGTATGCGCGCAAAATGACCTTCGTTCCGCACACCTACACTACACACCTATTAATCCTAAAAAGGTTTTAGCTCAGTTGGGTGAACAGTTTCTGAGAACACTCGCGGACAAAAAGAGACCGGAGAACAAAGAAGAAAAAAAAGAATAATAACTAGTGCTAATTGTAACGGGAACCGTTACAGATGTTCCCCAAACGCTCCCCAAATCCATTTTCGTGCCATATATCCTGTAAGCTTTATTAAAAAAGGCAAACTCTATGCATTTAAGACTTTATCAACGTTTTCCCAGAAGTGTACCAAGTATATTCAAATTTTAGCATAGCACGCGTGCGCATGTGAATGCATATGCATAATGACGATAACATCTTGTCTCCACTATTTAGAAATCTTGATATACTAAATATTGAAGCGTTTAATCCAAAAGCATTAAAAATACGATCATTCAGGTGTATTCTTAATTTTACCAATTTCACGTGCACGCACGTGCATGCATGTGCATGATGACCATACCCTCTTGTTGGAGTCTATTATGTCTGTGTAAGGTCCAAATCCCATCCTGTTTGGTTGAAAAACAAGAAAGTTACAGCCATTTAAAGTTTAAGCCAATCAGATTGCAGCGCACGTGCATGTGCATGCATTTATGAAAATTGTTACATATCATATTGTAGGATATCTTAATGCATGCCTATGTCCAAGATTTCATAGCATTTCGTCAAAAAACGAAAAAGATATTGATATTTTTGTTTCAGTCAATCAGATCAAAGCGTACGTGCACGCACGTGCATGCATGTGCATGACGACCATACCTTCTTGTAGCAGTCCATTATGGCTGTCTATGTTCTAAACCCCATCTTATTTGGTTGAAAAACAAGGGAGTTATAGCCATTTAAAGTTTAAGCCAATCAGATTGCAGCTCACGCGCATGCGCATGTTTTCATGACAATTGTTATATATCATTTTGTAGGACATCTTAAAGTATGCCTATGTTTTAAATTTCATAGCATTTTGTCAAAAAACAGAAAAGATATTGAGGTTTTTGTTTCAGCCAATCAGAGCAAAGCGCACGTGCATGCGCGTGAGTTCGTGTTAATTTGACAGTGTCATTTTATTAACACTATTAATATATCCTTATATAATGAGTTTCAAAGCATTTCATCAAAAAATGTAAAAGTTATGACTATATCAAATATATCAGTCATTTCACTCATTTCACGCGCCCGCACGTGCAGGCGTATGCGCGCAAAATGACCTTCGTTCCGCACACCTACACTACACACCCATTAACCCTAAAAAGGTTTTAACTTAGTTTGGTGAACAGTTTCTGAGAACACTCGCGGACAAAAAAGTACCGGAGAACAAATAAGAAAAAAAATAATAATAACTAGAGCAAAGCTCGTTGCAAAGCAACGAGTAGGTCTTCCGTCCTGTTTGACCGGAAGTAGCTTTCATTTTTAACAAAAATGAGAAATAACGCATAAATGGTTTGAATCCTCTAAAGCTATTTTAATTAATGCAAAAATAAGCTATTTTTTGCTACTTCCGGTTTGACCGGAAGTGACGACGACGGACGGAAAATTAATTTTCATGTTTCCAGAGACATATGTTACCCAAAAACTTGTCAAAAACGGCAAAAATACGCTTTTTTCGACTACTTCCGGTTTGGCCGGAAGCGACGACGCTGAACGTATTTTGATGACACCAATAGATTTAGCTGGACATTTTGAACAACTTTGCTTCTTTGACGTATTACAAATTCTTAATACTTTTTGAGATAGAAAGGAAATACTTTCGGCCCCTCTAGGCCCTTATTTTTAGGGGCCAGCCCTTTTTGTTAGATATCATTTAATAGATCTTGGAATTCTACACTTCTTTTGTTCTATATGTCTTAACAAAATATTTCCAGGTAAAAAGATATCGTAGAATAGGTGTTAAAATTTTTGAAATTCACGATAGGACTTTTTTCGGGCCATAGCGAGCGCCGACGTGCGGCACAACCGATAAAAACGAAATACATTCCGCAAATCTACAGACATAGGTCTACCATACCTGAAAGTATCATGTGTCTATCTAAAGCCGTTTAGGAGAAATTGTGCGGACAAAACGACCCTTAAAAAACCATTAAAGTGCCGATAACTCCGGACCGGAAGTGACGTCATCAAAACAGAAAAAAACGCATAAGGTTCAAGTAATGTAACATAAGTCCTGAAAGTTTCATGGAAATGCATCGAGCCGTTTTCGAGAAATCGCGTGCACAAAATCGGTAAGAAAAAAAAACAATAATAATAAAAGTGAAAAAGAAACCTAAGAATAACAAGAAGGTCTTCCGCTGAAGACGGAAGACCTTAATAATAATAATAAGAAACCGAGTAAAAACAATATGTTCCCAAACTCCGTTTGGGGAACATAATAATAAGAAACCGAGTAAAAACAATATGTTCCCAAACTCCGTTTGGGGAACATAATAAGGCAGGAAAATTCAAATTCTCATTTCTCTACTAGGATTTTTACATCGGGCTCGGAGTTGGTTTTATTCAGAAAGACAGGACTGGGTTCAAGGCGACTAGGGGTACCACACCGGTAATTGACCAATCAAAATGAACTTAGTCAATTGTAGTCCCATACATACATAGCCGATTTCCCTTTCTTTTGAGATTTTTTTTTATTTCCTTCCAGGCCATTTTGACAACTCTGGTACCTGTGCCTAGGAAATTTTATCTACTCTGTAAATAAATAAAGTTTTTTGACAGGAACTATTTTCCCAGGGCATAGGAGGCTACTTCCTGGGGTGCTTTTGAGATGTTTATAAAGACATTGAAAACACGTGGATTTGAGGGTAGCCTTGTTTGCAGATGCAAAAAAATCAGAAAATGTCGTGTACGTACCCTGGTTTTTTGGTGTCAGTTAATGTGACAGGTATTGTTTAACACCCCCTCATTAATATTTTTTTCATGAATTCAAATACCTGATGTTTTACGGGGAAAGAAACGTGTATTGCTTTTTAATATACGGAAACTCGCTGTTTCTGGGGATTGTGTAATTCTAAAAAAAATTCAAATAAATTTCAAAGGTAAAATAAAAGAAGAATGCTTGGTATTAAAATATTAATTCATATCAGTAGAATTGAATGCTATTAACGACATCTAGAGATATAGGCTTTGAAAGGTTTATATCATATCTTTGTTCGTCTGCACTTAAATTTCAAACACGACAGAATTTGTAATTTTTGCCGTAAAAGTTCATTATTTCTATATACTTTAGAGACTTACCGTAAAACTTTCAGGAAACTTTCTATCAAGTCTTTTCTGCACCTTAAGTGGAATTTTATGTCGATCCCAGGTGTGGATTGAGTTTCAGGGAAATTTTCTACGTTGTTATTGATTTTTTTTTTCCAGGAGAAAGGGGGGGGGGTGGGTGTGGGGTTGACTTATTTATTCTAAGCATTTGTTAAAGTGAGTTTGTAAATACATCTACGAACTTGAGCTGGATTGTGACCTTTGAATCAAGAGGTCAAAGGTCAAGGTCAAAGGTCAAGGTCAACAAAAGCATTTCATAAAGAAATATAAAACTAACGGCCATATCAAGTATACAAGTCATTTGAACATTGCACGCGCGCGCAGGTGCAATGCATGAAAGCCATATCATCTTGACTACACTTTTAATATGTTTCTATTCTTTGAGTTTCAAAACGTTTCATCAAAAATTTACGACTATATCAAGTATATCGATTATTTAACGCATTGCGCGCGCACACGTGCATGCATGCCCTTGCATTCAAGTTTGATAGTAGCATGATGTAGGAATCCGTCATATCTATTCATATTCTAAATTTCATCCTGTTTTGTTGAGAATCAAAAAAGTTATAGGCATTTAAAGTTTTAACCAGTCAGATTGCAGCGCACGTGCATGCGCGTGTTTTCATGAAAAATGTTATATATCATACTGTAGTATATCCTCATGCATGACTATGTTTAAAATGTCAAAGCATTTCGTCAAAAAACAAAAAAAGATATTGAGATTTTTGTTTCAGCCAATCAGAGCGCAGCGCACGTGCATGCGCGTGAGTTCGTGCTAATTTGACCATGTCATATTATCTACACTATTAATGTATCTTTATATAATGAGTTTTAAAGTATTTCATCGAAAAATGTAAAAGTTATGGCTATATAAAGTATATCAGTCATTTCACTCATTTCACGCGCTCGCACGTGCATGCGTATGCGCGCAAAATGACCTTCGTTCCGCACACCTACACTTCACACCTATTAACCCTAAAAAGGTTTTAGCTCAGTTGGATGAACAGTTTCTGAGAACACTCGCGGACAAAAAAGTACCGGAGAACAAAGAAGAAAAAAAAGAATAATAATAATAATAATAAGAAACCGAGTAAAAACAATATGTTCCCAAACTTCGTTTGGGGAACATAATAATAATAAGAAACAGAGTAAAAACAATATGTTCCCCAACTTCGTTTGGGGAACATAATAAGTTGGTACCAAAGTAAGGCCTTTTCACAAGAAATGCGAAAAATAAAACGCTAGCTACACCTGTTCAAGGGTTATGACCAAGGTTAACATTTTATAATATAGGACAAACTCCGTTTCAAGGTCAATGGGTCAAGGTTGTTGAGTTTTAAAGAAAGGCTTAGTCTCAAAGATTACGTATGGGAAGTATGAAAGCGCTGGCCCTTACCATTCAAAAGTTATGACCAAGGTTAAAGTTTTTAAAAATAGGTCAAACTCTAAGGTCAAGGTCAAGGGATCAAGATTCTTAATACCCAATGAAAAGTCTTGTCACAAGGATTACACATGTGAAATATGAAAGCTCTAGCTCCTACTGTTCAAAAGTTATGGTCAAGGTTAATGTTTGTAAAATATAACTCCAAGGTCAAGGTCAAAGGGTCAAAGTTCTTGATATCAAATGAAAGGTCTTGCCACAAGGATTAAATTTGTGAAGTATGAATGCCCTAGCCCGAACCCTTTAAAAATTATGGTCAATGTTGTATTTTTAAAGTAGGTCAAACTCCAAGGTCAAGGTCAAAGGGTCAAAGTTATTGTTATCAACTAAAAGGTCTTGTCATAAGGATCAAATATGTAAAGTATGAAAGCACTAGCCCTAGTCTTTAAAAGTTATGGTCAAGGTTTGATTTTTTAAAGTAGGTCAACCTCAAAGGTCAAGGTCAAAGGGTCAAGGATCTTCGTATCCAATGAAGGGTCTTCTCACAAGGATTACATATATGAAATATAAAAGCCCTATCCCTTACCGTTCAAAAGTTATGGCCAAGGTTAAAGTTATTTCACAAGTACCAAAATCTACAAGGTCAAGGTCAAAGGGTCAAGGTTGTTGGTATCCAGTGAGAGGTTATTTAACAAACATTATATATGTGAAGTATGAATGTCCTGGTTTCTACTGTTCAAAAGATATGGCCAAAGTAAAATTTTAAAATTTTCATGTAAAAGTGGGTCAAACTCCAAGGTCAAGGTCAAAAGGTCAAATTTGGTGGTACCCAAACAAAGGTCTTGTCACAAGGAATACACATATGAAATATGAAAGTCATAGCTCCACTAAATCAAAAGTTATAGGCAAGTTTAAAGTTTTTGTGGACAAACAGACAAACAGAGAGACAGACAGACAGACAGACACGACAGAAACTTTTTACCCCTGAAACTTCGTTTACGGGGGCATAAAAATAATAAAGATTACAAATTACCAAGATTTAACTCCAAATAACTTCAATGACCGTTATTCACTGGTAAAACAATTATACAATAAATCATGTTTGGACATCTGGGAGAGAGAGAGAGAGAGATGTAAAAATATTCTAACCCTAACAGTCTTGGATAGAGTTCAGTAATTATTGTCCACGCTGAAAGCACTGCTAGACCTATTTTATTATTTTAATTTTTAAGATATGACAACTCAAGCTTTTACTTTAAAAGAGGACAACACAAGCTATATCTCTATTGTTAACACTATATGACAACACATGCTATAACAAAACATGCCATCTGTTATTTTGAATATAAACAAGATGTGTTTGTGAAACACTGATGCCCCCGTATGGCGGGTACCTGTGAAGTGCGAAACGAAATAGAAACGAAACGAAATGAAACGAACTGAAACGAAACGAAATCTGCCGAAACGAAACGAAATCTACCGAAACGAAACGAAACCTACCGAAACGAAACGAAATCAAGACGAAACGAAACGAAATCAAAACAAAACCTGCCGAAACGAAATGAAACAAAACTATCATTTTTTTTTTCAAATCAAGGTACGTGTATATTATTATATATGTGTAACTGCATATGGACATTTTTTTTTACTTCGATCAAATAAAATATATAAAGTTCAAGCACTTGTTAATATAAAATTTAATTACCGATAAATTACAGGCACGTAGCATCGTTTTTGAAAGTGGGGGGGGGGGCCAACCTGAGAAAAAATTTTTTTTACTTACCTAAAAAAAAAAAGGAAAATTTTTTATTGCCCAAACTCGAAAATCCTATTTCGTGGGGGGGGGGGGGCAAATTTTTCATTGCCAACTTCCTTTAACTTCTAATTTTTTCCAAATTTTCGTTCCTATGAATATACAATGATAGAAAGTGGGGTGGCCAACCATCATTTCAATGAACATTTTCTATCGTAATGGTAATGATGGAGAAAAAAGTGCCCCCCCCCCCCGGTTGCTACGTGCCTGAATTATGCTCCCTTCTCAGTCTAATGATGTATTTACATGTTTGCCAGCTGCAAATATGCACGAGCGTACTACGCATGTATAGTTTCAATATGTGCAGTATTTTCAAATTTTTATACCTTACTCTTATTTTCAGTCCTTATTTATCTAGATACGTACACTATATCTATCAAAATTGATGTGTTACATGTAAAGGCTCGTTTATGTACGGGTCGAAGTAAAGTCACCGTACCGTTCATTTTCGTCGAAAGCAAATTGAAATTGTAGGGTTAAGTATAAGAAAAAAATTTATACCTTAAAAAAAAAACCTGACGAGCAAAAAAAAAAAAAAGAGGAAATGTCCGTCCAAACACGAAAAGCCTATTTCGTGTGGGGGGCGGGGGTTGAACTTCATTAGCAAAATTTTTCCAAACAACACCACTTTCCTCATTATTTTAACCTATTGACTACAACCTTTCTGTGGAAAGTGGGGGGAGGACTAAACCTACGCAATGATGTTTAATATCTATACTACATGTATCTTTGGAAAAAAAGGCGGGGGAGGGGTAGGGGGCTTAGCCCATAGGCGTCGGAACCGGGGGGGGGGGCTAGGGGGGCTTAGCCCCCCCCCCACTTTTTTTCCAAATATATACTTAGTATAGACATTGAACATATCTTCGTAAGTTTAGCCCCCCCCCCCACTTTCCACAGATACGTCTTAGTATAGGTTAAAATTGGTAAAAGTGTTGGTGTTTGGAAGAAAATTTTTGGTACTGGAGTTCGAACCTTGCCCCCCCCCCCCTTCCCCCCACGAAATAGGATTTTTGTGTTTGGGAAATAGACTTTTCTTTTATTTTTTTCTTTTTTTTTTTTTGCTTGTCAGGGGTTTTTTTGGAGGTACAAAAAAATTTTTCTTACACTTAGCCCCCCCCCCCCCACTTTCAGTTTGCTTCCGACGCCAATGGGGCTTAGCCCGGTTCCGACGCCTATGCTGTTGTATTGCGAATGTCTTAAAACATACGAAATACCAGAGAGTTAGAGTATTTAGTATTCCATTCCGAGGTGTCCGGTTTTATCATTCAATTACCGGTATACATGTAACAAAGGTGATATCACCTATTTGAATAGGTGATATCACTTTTTGCCAGTAAATATCAAAACGGCGCCCCATATGTAACTCCAACAGTAATCTTGTGTATCCTTTCCACGTACATACGGTCCTAGTTTTAGGTGTTGGACCCCCTACTTTTTGCAAAGATATATATTATATAGGCATTGAAAATTGGGGTTTGCTTTTTTTGTTGGTTAAGCCCCCCCCCCCCCTTTCAATTTCCTTCCGACGCCTATGTATGAGCTTGAAGCGAAACAATTGCCTGTGGTGCTTGAACTATATATAAATTTCATATGAAGTAAAAATATACCATAAAAACATTCTGAAAGTTTTGTTTCGTTTCGTTTCGGCAGGTTTCGTTTTGATTTCGTTTCGTTTCTTTTTGATTTCGTTTCATTTCGGTAGGTTTCGTTTCGTTTCGGTAGATTTCGTTTCGTTTCGGCAGATTTCGTTTCGTTTCAGTTCGTTTCGTTTCGTTCCGTTTCTATTTCGTTTCGCACTTTACAGGTACCCCCCGTATGGCAACATAGCGAAGGTTAAGCTTTTTCTAATGCTGATCAATTATGTTGGTATCTTAAGTAAGGCCTTTTCAGAAGAAATACATATGTGAAATAAAAAACCCTAGCACCACCTGTTCAAGGCTTATGACCAAGGTAAACATTTTTAAATGAAGGACAAACTCTGGGTCAAGGTCAAAGCGTCAACGTTGTTGGTTTCTAATGAAAGGCCTTGTCTCAAAGATAACATATGGTAAGTATGGAAGCGCTGGCCCATACTGTTCAATAGATATGGCCAAGATGAAAATTTGTAAAAAAGAAGGTCAAACTCCAAGGTCAAGGTCAAAGTTGATGATATCCAATGAAAGGTCTTTTCACAAGGATTACATATTTGAAGTATGAAAGTCCTAGCCTTTATCATTCAAAGTTATGACCAAGGTTAAAGTTTTTTCGTAAGTACGGAAATCTCCAAGGTCAAGGTCAAAATTCTTGGTTTTAAATGAAAGGTCTTGCCAAAAAGAAGTGATATTTGAAAAATGAAATTCCTAGTAACTACCGTTTAAAAATTATGGCCAAAGTAAAAATTTGCAATTTTTGTGTAAAAGTGGGTCTAACTCCAAGGTCAAGGTCAAAAGGTCAAAGTTTTTGGTATCAAATGAGAGGTCTTGTCGCAAGAATTGAATTTGTGAAGTATGAAAGCCCTAGTACTAACCCTTCAAAATTATGGTCAAGGTTGTATTTTTAAAATAAGCCAAACTTCAAGGTCAAGGTCAAAGGGTCAAGATTCTTTGTATCAAATGAAGCGTCTTCTCACAAGGATTACATATGTGAAGTATAAAAGCACTTTTAGTTTAAAAGTTATAGCCAAGGTTAAAGTTTTTTTGTAAGTACAGAAATCTCTAAGGTCAAGGTCAAATGGTCAAGCTTGTTGAAATCTAATGAAAAGTCTTCTCACAAACAATAAACGAGTCAAGTATAAATGTCTTGGTATCTACTGTTCAAAAGATATGGCCAAAGTAAAAGGTTCAAAATTTTTGTGTAAAAGTGGGTCAAACTCCAAGGTCAAGGTCAAAAGGTCAAATTTGGTGGTACCCAAACAAAGGTCTTGTCACAAGAAATACACCTGTGAAATATGAATGCCATAGCTCCACTAGATCAAAAGTTATTGGCAAGGTTAAAGTTTTTGCGGACAAACAGAGAGACAGAGAGACAGACAGAGAGACAGACGGACACGACAAAAACTATATACCCCCGAAACTTCGTTTACGGGGGCATAAAAAGTTTAGATCTGGCATTATTTCCAGATTAAAAATTATAGGGAATGTATTCTACAAACGGGATTCAGCTCTCTCAGATCAATTGTATACACCCCGGTATATTTTTTCTAAGTACCATCCTTCCTGACAAACATGTTTAACATACGAGGTAAAGAGTCATGTCTGAAATATTTACTTCCATCCCAAGGGAAATAGACTGAAGTGACTTGGAGGAAATCAGTACAGAAGGTATTGAAAGAGATATTAAAAAACTATGCGCGGGTCAAATCCAGTGTAGGCACAGGACAGGTCAACATAGATTATTGTTATAATATTGTTTCTCTTTTATCTTAATTCCAGTATTTAAGGATATCCGATCCTCAGCCAGGAAGGATAACTCCAAAAATTCATATTTAATTTAAAATGCATCAAAATGAAGCTTGAAAGTGAATTTTTTGCACGCAACAATTTTCATTTTATTCATCTTTATAAGATTCAAGGCTTTTTGGAATCTTAGAAAAGGTCTTATAAAAGTTAAAATTTGTACCCTATAAAAGGGAAAAAAATTATACAGTTTTAGAGGAATAAGATTTTATTGAATTCAGCCTTAGATACCAAAGCTTATCATCATGGTTCCTTTTGGTTACTGGTGGAACATAGGGCCTCGGCAACAGTTCTCCATCGCACTCTATTCTGGGCAGCCTTTTTCAGTTTTTCCCAGGTGGGTCCACATTGCCTGATCTCCTCTTCACATGACCTCCGCCAAGTTTTCCTGGGACGCCCAACTCGCCGTTTGCCTTGTGGGTTCCACTCGAGTGAGTGGCGTGTAATGTCTCCTGGTGGTTTTCGGAGGGTATGTCCAATCCATCGCCACTTTCTGCGGGCTATTTGTTTAGTGATTGGGTCTTGGTTTGTTTTTTCCCACAGGTTCTTGTTGCTTATAGTTTCTGGCCATCTGATGTTTAATATGTGGCGTAGACATCTGTTAGCAAAGGCTTGTAGTTCGTTGGAGGTGGTGTTGGTGACTCTCCATGTTTCAGACCCGTAGAGGAGCACAGACGTAACATTGGTGTTGTAGATGCGGAGTTTTATGTGTGTGGATAGTGCTGTTGAACTCCATACAGGCTTGAGGGTAGTGAAGATGTGTCTGGCTTTATTAATTCTAGCTTTTACGTCTTCATCTGTTCCACCAGTGGCTGTGACGATGCTGCCTAAGTATGTAAAGGAGTCTACATCTTTAAGGTTGTGCTCTCCAAGTGTAACTGGCGTTTGCTGTTTGTTGTGGAGCCGCATCACCTCTGTCTTTTCGATGTTCACCTTTAGACCTGTCTTTGCTGCTTCTTTTGCAAGCCTATTTGTCTTGAGCTGCATATGCTCATACTTCTGGGACATGAGGCATAGATCATCTGCAAAGTCAAGGTCTTCCAAACACTGAGTGAAAGTCCACTGGACTCCTGTCTTACTATCTTTTCTTGTCTCCCGCATGATCCAGTCCACTACCACTAAAAAATCGTTGGTGACAGCAGACAGCCTTGTTTAACCCCAGTCTGTACCTCAAACGCTTCAGTAAGCTTTCCATTGTGGATGACTTGTCATGTTGCCTCGTCATACAATTGTTGTATCAGGTTGATAAAGGTAGGAGGCGTTCCATAATGCTGTAGTAGTTTCCAGATGACTTTTCTATCAACACTATCAAAGGCCTTTTCAAAGTCTAAGAAGTTAAGATAAAGTGTTGACTGCCACTCCAGTGACTGTTCAATTATTGTACGTAGAGTGGCGATCTGGTCTGTACAGGACTTGTCCTTTCTAAAGCCTGCCTGTTCTGGACGAAGTCGTTCTTCTATAGCATCTTTGAGCCTCTCCAGTATTATTTTTGTTAGGATCTTGCTTGGGACAGAGAGGAGCATGATGCCACGCCAGTTCTTGCATTGTCCCAGGTCTCCTTTCTTGGGTAACTTCACTAGATGTCCTTTTTTCCAATCAGCTGGTACCTTTCCCTCTGACCATATCTTCTGCAGGAGAGGTAGTAACATATCTGCTGAAGTCTTTGTGTCTGCTTTAAGGGTTTCTGGAGGGATTCCATCAGGCCCAGCTGCTTTCCCACTCTTTAATTTCTTCAGAGCCTTGATGGTCTCAGCCCTTGTGGGAGGGGCGGTGATCACTGCTAGTTCAGAGTCTCCTGAGGGTATGTTTGGTGTTGTTTCTGGTGCTGGGCGATTTAGGAGTTCTCTGAAATGTTCTGCCCAGCGCTTTCTCTGGTCTTCTTCCTTTGTTATAGCGTTGCCTTCCTTGTCTTTTACTGGCTTGGTCTGTGGTGGTCTTTTCCCAGCCAGGGTTCTTGTGGTTTTGTACATGGTACAGAAGTCTCTTTTCTCTGCTGCTTCCTCAGCTTCTGTAGCTAGCACATTATAAAAGTGCCTTTTATCTCTCCTTGCACTTTTCTTTGCTTCATTGTTTAGAATAGTCTGTCTGTCTTTTAATTCTTGTTTTTTTTTTTTGTTCCTCCTCACAACTGTTAATTTGCTGTTTGAGAAGTTTTCTTTCATCGACCAGTTTCCATGTATCTTCTGAAAGCCATTCTTTGTCTCCCTTTTCTCTTTTCCCTAGGATCTCTTCGCATGTGTCTTTCCAATTGTCTTTGATGGAGTTCCAGTGTTCTTTTAGTGGAGTTTCTTGACAGACATTGTTTAGGACCTTATCAGCATGATATGAAATTAGAAGCGATTTGTGGTGTCTTGCAATGATAGCAAAAGCCTTTTGCACTATGTATTATAGAATATATGACGGAAATAGAGGACAAAAAATATACAAAATAAGTATAAAAATCATTACAATTTCTCTGAATGCCTGGATAACTATTGTTTTTTAACCTAAAATATATTTGTTGATCAATTTGCATTTGGAAAATGCATTGCTGATATCCCAGTTCGCTTTTTCTGCAAAAATATTGGAGATTTCACAATTGTCCCCATATAATATGATTAACTTTACTCTTTAATTTTAAGGAAATTCTGTGGATAAATTTACATACCTTTGTGGATTCAGAGATACTTTTATGAGTATTGCTGATTACTTAACTGCTAATTTTATAAACCTGATGATCGGACTACCTTAAAACATTTTGAGAAGCATAACAGAGTGGCCTGTCAAAAGAAAGATAACTCTAATTAATGCCATTATACCAGGTACCTCATTTACTCGTCTCCTACCGTCTAATTGTACATGTACATATGTACATATAGCATAGGGATTTAATCTAATATTACATTATTAATTGATCTTAAAAGAGGAGAAAATTATGCCAATTTTCGAACAAAAGTCGTGTTCAAAACTGTTAAAGTCTCTAAGGAACAGAGAGGGGAAATGACATCGTGGGTATGAAAAGAAGAGAGACCCTTGCATTCCCAGTAAGGACCAACGAAGAGAATCTGGTACCGCTGTTCAAGAACAAACGAAAATATCCATTCATCTCTAATAAGGACCACATGAAACACCTGACATCCCTAGTTATCACAACTGTCAAGACAAGAGGAGAGACCATTGTTTGATAATGACTAGAAGAGAAACTTTTGCATCCCTGCTAAGGATCAGAACAGCATCCCTTTTAGAAACTTATGGAGAGATCCTCTCATCTATGGTAAGGACCAGAGGAGAGATCATTGCTCCCTGCTGAAGACCAGAGACCATTACATCCCTGACATTGACCAGAGGTTAGGCGCTTGCATGCCCGGTGAGAGCCAGAGAAGAGACCCTTGTATACCCTGGTGAAGACAAGCAAAGAAACTTTTGCATCCATGATAAGAACCCTTTTGATCACGACCGGGGTTTAACCTTTTACCTCCCGATCAAGAAGCGAGTCCTCAGGAATCGGGGAAGACCCTCTACCAGAAAGAAACGGAGGAGAGACTCATGTTCCCTGTTCACAACAAGAGAAACCCTTGTATACCTGTTAAGGAACAAACTGAAATACCTTTTAAGTCATCTCTGATAAGGACCAGGCGAGACACTCTGGCATCCTCATTAAAGGGGAAAGGAGAATCCCTGTTATTAAGGACCGGAGGAGAGATCTTTGTTCAATGGTAGGGACCAGAGAGAGAGAGAGAGAGAGAGAGAGAGAGAGAGAGAGAGAGAGAGAGAGAGAGGACTAGTTTGATGTAAGAGTCTCTCGTATTCACAAATGTGATGGTAGCTAGTGAAAGTGTCTCTTGACTGTGGCTCAGTTAGTAGAAGTCTTACTCCGTGAGCGGTATGTCGTGGATTAAAGCCCTGGCCACAACAAAAAAGAGCTCTTTTCAAGGATGCAAGAGTATCCTCTTGTCTGCACCAGGGTATGCAATGATCTAACCTTTGGTCCTCACCGTCTGTGCAAGGGTCTATGGTATTTAGTCCTTAAAAATCTTTAAATACCAGTGGTGTAAGAGTTTCTTCTCTGGTCCTTTCCAGGTACATGTATGTAGTGGTCCCTCATCTGCGGGATCGAAAATCTCTCCTTCAGACCTTATAAGAGATGCAAATACAAGTATCCCTCCTCTTGTTTTACAAAGATGCAAAAGTCTCTCTTCTGGTCCTTTACAGAGAATCTCAGAATCGTCTTAAATCAAGGAAGTTCATTCCTTATTTTTATGCGACTACGAAAATCAGTGAAAGCTAGAATGATGATGCATATTAGGTTAAAAAAATTGTTCAAAAGTTTCAGCTCACAAATGATTTCCTTGCTCTTCTCTAAAGTTCTCTGATCGTTACACAGATGCAAGGGTCTCCCCTCTAGTCCTTACCACAGAAACATGGTTTTGTCTCTGGTCCTTACTAAACAAAGGTATCTCCTATGGACCCTATCATGCTCCTTACCACTGAGACAAGGGTCATTTAGGGACCAGAGGAGAGACCACTTATCATTCCTGGTAAGAACTAAAGAAGAGACCCTTGTTGTTGGTAAGGCTGAGAAGAGAGATCATCGAATCCTGTGTAAGTACCAGAGAATTTCTTCTCTATACAGCAGTACATAGTACAGTCTTATAATATTACATGTTCAGTGTATACAAATGCTGTGACAAACTCCAGCAATTGACAGTTAAGCGATTAATAGAATATTTGTCATCAAAAAGGTTGCAACCACAGTTGATAAGCATTGAAATTAATGGTATAAACCATATCCCCATAGAACTTGCTATAACATTATTAGACATAAATTCCTAAACGAGTGCCTATTAAACTGTTAAATACAATTCAAGTTACAAGTGTTTCAGCACTCTCTAGACTGAAAAATGTTAATACATGTATAATATATTACTTCATAAGAAAAATTTATTCAAATTTTAGTCGAGGAACACGTATAGTATATTTCGTTCAATTTGCTGTATCTCTCTAGTAAGCCCTCTTTCCTTTATCTGTAACACAGTCCTTTGTAACAACCGTATCCACGTTGACAGCGACTGCACTGTTTCCCGGGAGTGAACGGTTTTCTTCCTATCCAGTTTCCTCTACAAACAAGAAAGATAAAAATAAGTTTAAGCTGGCAAGTTATATTTTTGATATTCATTTATTTTCAGCTTATTAGCCTGATATTTTAATCTGTATTAAGTTATTTACAATATTATTGAAGTCAATTTATATTTTTTTTCTTTACTAGATTTTTAAAATGAAGAGACGTACGCTGGTCCGTAGTTGCAGACATAGTTGTAGCCCCCTCTGCCTCGAAATAAGTTTCTACAATATGCAACTCCACATCCAAGGTATTCAGAGTCCGCCCATACAACCTAGGAGGAAAACAGAAGAAATCATTTATTAATACACAAAAAAACCCAGTAAGAATAGGTTTAATCTGAAATGCAGTCAATAATGACTATAAGCATTCTATCCAGGATAGAAGTCTTTATCTTAGCCCAATGATATTTTCATTCTAATAACAAACACATTAATATTCATAATTCTGGCTTTGTCATTCCTCTTCATAGACACTTTCTAAATATTGACAATGAACATGAAATGAATGCTTTACAGTTATGACAATATGAGGGCATCATGAAGCCACATTAAAGCCTGAATATCTTAATACACACCTGTGTATAATGTCCACAGACACCGGAGCAGTGGTTGGAATAAAAATTATACTGAGATTTTTCCGAGTACCAGCTCCGTATTACATCTCTAGCAGATGCACGATCTGAAAACCAGGATTGTTTCATTTGCTTTTATATCAGTATGTTAAAAATGTATTAGATTTTTTTGAAAGAAAAAGACCAATCTTTATAAATCATTATATAAGATAAACCCGTTTTGTAACCATTAGAAGAAGTTCCCTGGGGGCATATCTAATATGATTTTCCCCTTCAAAACCTATTTCTCCTAAATCCTCTCACATTTTTTTTAAAAAGCTAACTCATCTTTTAGAATATGATTGGGAATATCCTGTGAATACCGAAAAAGTTTTGAAATTTAGAATTTTAACATAGGGGCAAAATGGAGGACAATGAACGCCGCCCCCTAAAAACTGTATTCTTGAACTCTTCTTATATTTTTACAGTGGTTCATTTAAATTTTGGAACATGATTGGGAGTGTCTTGAAGATGGATAGGATTTCCATTTTCCACCCTTGGAGTGAATTAATTGGGGTTAAAAAATGTCGATTGCCTTCAATAAGTTGGTTTCCTAAGCTGTTCTTACATTTTTAGTATAAACCTATTGATATTTTTTTTAAAAATGTTCGTAAGTGTCCTGTAGATGTACAATAGGGATTCAAAATTAAGATTTTTACATTAGAGCGTGATATATGTATTGAATGAAATATATGGAGATACCGAACACTATTCAAGTTCAAAAGTCCGTAAAACAATACGAAATAGGAGCAAAGAAAACACGGACGTCCAAAACATCAGAGGTGGGATCAGGTGGCATAGAGGAGTGAGCATCCCCTGCCAACCGGTCACACCTGCCTTGTGCTCCTTGTCATGATCGGAAAATAACGGAAAATCCGTTGTCAATTCAGAGTTTAAATAATGGACTAACAATTAGTAAGATTGATTGATTGTATGTTGTTTTACGTCTCTTTTCATTCATATAGAGACGTCACCATAAAATGGTGAAAGGCTTCAAATTTTGACTTTTATTCGGCACTCAGATCCATTGAGCAGTGAGGGATCTTTATCGCGCAAACGCTTGCCGATCGTGAACGGTAACAATTAATTAGTATGAAAATAATAAGTCAGTATTTGACTCAATGATAAATTGTATTTGCTGACAAGGTCATTGCATCGACCATAGAACTTACGACATGATGGCTTTAAACGAGACTGATAATATTCTTGTTTCATCAACTTGTTAGTCAATAATTTACCTCGTTTCAGAAATTGAACGTACGTAGAGTGTGCCTTTGCGTATCGAATCGAATCGATACGCAAGAGCACGAGAGATATAAACCCTGTATGCAGGTGATGAAAGTATATTGTTGCATAAGTAAGGAAAGTTACCATTAACGTATTTTTCAAGTAAAGTATCCAAATATGAAATAGATGTGTCACACTCTCTGATATCTTTCATTTCAAGCTGACCGAGATACCGGTATGTTGTATCGACATAATAATGGAAATAACCATTGTTAATAGACAATACGTAATCGATATTTTTCACGTATATGATTTTGGACAAAGTCTGCTACATATGAATACAAAATTCGTCTGCTTATAACGGGACACAGTTGGTACCCATGGGAATTCCAGTTGATTGTTTGGAAATCTGGTCTCCAAAAACCACATGATACTGGAAATCGTAAACTCAAGCATCTTAATAATGTCAACGTCAGAATACTTGTGTGTACAATCATAATATTTTTTAACAAAATAATTATGCAAATGACTAATGACAAAGTAAGTAGATTGACGAGTACCATTTCTAATGGAAAAGCAGTTGTCAATGATACCAAAAAGTCTGGACTTTAATTTATCGTGGGGACAGGTTCTATATAAAGTTGAAAAGTCATAAGTTTTTAAGCTGTTGATTTATGGTAAAATCTTGTGATTTCAAATTTTCCAAAAGGTTTCTAGGAATTTTTAAATATCCACATCTAATTTACACCACTTCTCGAATATATTGTTTCAGAGTACTCTTCAAGTTTCTCCTTCACTACTGTTAATACCAGTGAGGAGTAAAAAAAGAGGCTTGGTTGAACATTTACTAGAACCTGCTATGTATCTTTGTTTGTAAGGATTTTTATGAAGATTCGAAATCCAATATAGATTTGGTAATTTAAATTCATTTTGCTTGTTTGGAATATTAAAAATATTCAAAACTGACATGATTTGAAGAATTTCTTCCCTAGAAAGGGAACTATGAGTATATATTGGTCAACCACTTGTAGAATTAAATCCAAGTTCCTAACAGGATTTTGCTGAAAATAGACATTTTCTCAACAAAATCCTGTTCGCTTGAATTCTATACATAATTTTTGAAGTAGGCAAATCATCTTGTTGATGGTGAATAGTGGTGTTCTGTGCGATAAGGTTTCTTCTTCCCCCCTTTTTTTTTTAACAAGACTTTAATATTGTCTGATTTTGTCTCACATTTCCACATTGCTTCAGTCGCATTTTGAAATATGTCTGGGAGTGCCCTATGCTTTTAGGTTATGGAATTCTAATTCCCAGCCTGGGGGCGATTGGGGGATAAATAGACACTTTTTTGGGGGGGGGTTGAAATTTATAAAACTAAAATGACTGCTCTTCTTACTTGTAAAAAAAAAATAAACGGCTTGGTGCCTCCTCCCAGAATATCACTAGAATAAAAGAGATAGAAATCTAACATTAGGTCCTACTTACTAGTACTGCGATATATATTTTCGCCAAGATTACGGAAATATCGTGATTTTCTCCTTGGATTGTGACCTTCACGACACGTATTGGCCCATTTCTGTGCCACATCAGCCAATTCCTTGCTCCATTTCTGTAAAAACAATTAAACCTTTTTTTTCTGAAAAAAATTATTAAGGGAATAATAATCTTTGCATAGGTTTTTTAAACTCTGAATTATCCTAAGAAATCAGAAGAGTATTTTTTTCTTCATTTTCATCGGCAACGTTGAATTAAACAACAAGAAAATACCAAAGCTTTTGTAAAACGAAATCAATTAAATGATATTACGTTCGAATATGCTATAACAACTTGCTTTTTCATTTTCTAAGATTTTTTTCTCATATTAGTATTTCAAAATATATATATAAGGTTTTTGAATATTTTTTTTGATGATTGTAAAAATCAAGGTTAATATACAAAATTAACTTTACCATCATCTTCATATCTGCTGCTCCCTTTTCACTAATCCTCATTTCGTTGTGGGCCTAAAATTATTATCAATTTTCATAAATATAACACTCTTCATAGCGATATAGACAAAAAAACAGAAAATTTTGCCGAACAGTGAAAATACTTGTCACTTTGAAAAGAATCACTTTTATTTAATTGATAAATTATGGTATTTCACTTTTAAAAAATATAATTTGAAAATTAAACCAATGGGAAAATAAAGAGCCTCATAAAGTTCTATCGTCGACCAAGCGAAAACAATCTATATTTAAAGCTGATGGACGTTTTCATACTAATTGTTTGGCCATTATTTACACACTTAATTGTCCATGGATTTTCCGTTACTAGTATTTCCCGACAAAGAGCACACGCGCATTTGGCAGAGGATGCTCACTCCACCATGACACCTGATCCCACCTCTAATGCTTTAAAAGTCCGTGTTTGATCAGCTTCTGATTTGTATGTTTTGAATGGACTTTTTAAAAGGGTGACTTTTATTTCATTAATAGAAAAGTACCTATGTTGATATTAATTTTTCTATTGTCAACTTCCCTTATTTTAAGTTGCAATACTAATAACACCTGCATCTTTGGTTTATGTCTCACAGTTCATTCGATATGCATAAACACTTAATTCTTTATTTGACAAAGATTCTTTAAAAAGGCAAGACTTTTGATAATTAAGTTGACTATACAAGGGCTTAAACAATCTTGTTTAAATTTAACATTTTGCAAATTCTTGGTTGATTCAGCTTGTTTGCAAATGCACTCTGTGTAAGATCGAATGTCACAAATTGTTAGGCCGTCATTTTCTTCATGATTTCTACTTGGCAAAGGGCACTCACAGTCTGTTATGTTAGATTTTTTGAGCATGAACGATATTATCTTCACATTAAATGCTACTCGTTTTTTTTTTCCTGGCATGATTGTTTAATATTTTGCTAAGCCCCTTCATCAATTTTGAGAAATGTCCGAGGTTTTCCCTTAATTATTAGCCCATCGTCTGACATATCCCTAATCGGAAAACACGAAATGAAATGAAATTGTGTTGCTATGTAAATAATCTGGCCTCCCTAATTTTAGAAACTCTTAAAATAATTTATTTCAGTCCTCCATTTTCAACTAAATTCATAATCACCAGTGATGCTGCGAAGAGAAGGATCATAGATGAAATGTGGGGATTACAACTAGTAATAAATCATCCTAAAAGTTGATTAAAACAATACAAATCGAGAATGGAGCAAATAGGGACGTCTAAACTTTAGCGGCGGAATCAGGTGCCATGAAGGAGTAAGCATTTCCTGATGACCGGTCATACTCGCCTTGTGCTCCTTGTCATAATCGGACAAACGGGGAAATCCGTGGAGATTTCAACGAACAAGTAGTATGAAAAACGCCAAACATCAAAGATAATAAGCGTGAATTATAAGTACCTGTAATAAGTCTCTTTGAGCAGAAGTCCCATGACAGAGACCGAGGAAAATGACTAGAATCCACTTCATGATTTTGTTGCAGGTTTAACAAGAACATTGGTGGGGTATTTATATAGGTTAGTGCCAGCCTTCTTTATGGAACATATCCCACTCATGAAACATAAGCAACAGTTGAAAAGGTTTTCCCATGGTGCATAATTAGTGAGCTCATTCAGGTTTCATTACTTCTCCACATCTTTCACATGGCTCTTGATATTGACATTTTTCCCATAATATAGGAGGATATTTATGATTTTTAGCTGAATATATTGATTTTGAAAATCCATAAATCATTTTACAAAAGGCATTTCCTGCTATTGTTTTGAAAGGATTCGTCGTGAGTACATTATTAAAAATTTTTTTACTACCTCTTCCTTTCCGATATATATGTCAATAAAATGCGCATTTCTTTAAAAAAAATCCCTAGTTGTGGATTGTTATTAAAGTACCAACCCGGTTATTATCAAAGACCTATATATAATGAACAAATGCTAAGTATTTAAGTTTAATGTTTTATTCGATATATATTGTCCACAGTGGTCTACACAACAGTGGGGCAGCCGGCAAAATGGCATACCCCCAACATCAACATAAGTTGTGCCCTCCCTGACGGGAAAAGTAGCACGCTGGGTTAACCTAGTGACTACGTACTGACACTGTATGGATGGATAAATAAATTCCGGCTTATCTCATTTATTCGATTTTTCACAAAAAGGAGGTGAATGATGACATAAAATTAAAGGATAGAGCTTTGATAACGACGCATATTGTGAGATGAACTCAAATATGCGGTAATATATTTATTTTTAAAAAATACATTTCTAAGATACATATTCCTTAATTCTGTTTAAAATGCTCTTACAATCTGACACTTTCGTTAATTTTAAGAACTGAGAAATAAAAAAGTAATCAGAGTATTTACATAAGTTTTGATGCTAAAATGTTAGGAATCTCAAAGTAGGTTCTATAAGGACTATTTCATGATCTTGTACATTTTAAGTCATCTCCAAATCAAGACTATTTTGGGGTTTATATCTTGTAAGTCTTAAATTCAGAACTACTTCATGGTCTTGAACTTTGTAAGGGCTCTACATGTCAGGACTATTCACTACGCTATACCTGGTGTGAGACTCGGGTCTATTTATTGGACTAGTCAATTTAAACCAAACGTGCAACAAGGCATTCGTTGATGGACGGGGTTAAATTTTAATGTTTTTAATAGAAAATGCAATTATCTTAGCTTTATTACTGTTCGTGGAATACGGCCATATTGTGAGTGCTTTTTATACTGTATGTTGCTGCTGTGTTGTAATTTTGGATCACCCTTTAGGTATTGCAACCCCTTGCTGCTTTAATAAATTTAAATATGCCACGACCCACAATCGCCGATATCTTTTGATAGACATGCTGTTTAAAAATCGTTCATGGTTTCTTTAATTTTTCTCTATTTAGATAGAAGTTTAATTGAATAATAAGATAAGACAAAAATAACTTGTCTTTGTAACATAAAGTCTTCAAAACCAAGTGAAGCAACACAGAAGAGGGAATGAGATGGGTTTTCTACGAGTGCTGAAACATATACATGTATATTTGATTTTGAAAAAAAATATATCTTTAATACGACGATGATGGTAGATTTGTATTAAAGGATACCAAAAATATTTTGCTAAAACATCGACACTTCAAACCATTGTAAGAAAATTAAAATTGCACATGTGTTTTGGGCATTTTGTGTGATTTTATTCAATATTCATAAAACATCAACTCGAAATATATAATCACTATGACACGTGTGGCCCCAGGACATTGACTGGACTGTTGTATGGGAGTTGGAGGGGTTATTTCCCCTCTAGTTCCCTT